>NC_088309.1:16025022-16328052 GCF_910592395.1 Lineus longissimus | reverse complement strand
AAGGAATAATCACATTTTTAAGGTTTTTGGATTTTGCCCCCTGGTGGTCAAGTGGTGAATCATATTGGACCAAACTTCGGTCCCTGAGATCACCTGACTAAGGGGTAAATGTGTACCAAATTTGGTATCAATAGTATTTGCAGTTTAGAAACGTGCCATCATTACATCCTAACGGCTAATTTACACCATTTGACCTCTGTGACCTTGAAAAGGAGGTCAAATCAAAAACCCGGAGGATATATGATGCACCTTTGCTAGAAGTACCTACCATATTTTTTTCAAAATTTCCCGACTACTATTAAGGGAGATATTGCATATTTTCACTTTTAACGTTTGGCCCCCTGGTGGCCAAACCATGGATCGAATCGGACCGAAACTTGGTCTCCCAGGTGTCATTACATAAGGGTACATGTGTACCAAGTTTCAACTCAATAGCTCTAACAGTTACGAAACGTGCCCTGCTAACGGACGACGGACGACGACGACGACGACGACGACGACGACGACGACGACGACGACGACGGACGACGGACGCCACGGTATGGGATAAGCTCACCTCTGCTAAGAGGTGAGCTAAAAAGGGTGACATAGACGGGGAAATGTACACCACCGGATACAGTCTGTGCTTGACCAGGCATCGGTCAGATGATATCCTGAACAAGGCATCTATGGAAGCAAATCCAGAAAGAGACTTAACCTTTGAAGGGCACACTTATTACTCAGTGAAAAGTCAGTCCTGTGGGCTGTTTTCCAATTCAAAATAAAAGTGTAACCTCTTTAAATTAGTCTCACAGACTGAACCATAACACTCAACAGCCAACCGTGCCCACATGATGTGAGCCGAGAGCTGGGCTTAAAGATGAGCGAGTGGTGTACTACATTTTGAAAATTGTCTATCGTCTACGACATGTGACAGAACAGGATCTAGTGGACTTAATGATGAGGTACTATCAAATAAGGTGTCCATCAATACTTGACTTGCCAAACTCAGCTCGACGCCCAACTGCAGCGCCACTCGCGGACAAAGATAGAACAACTCGACATTTTTTTCACCGGTTTCTCGCTGCGCATGCGTACCAGCGGAAATCAACAAAAGATGACACTGGTACGCATGCGCAGCGAGAAAACCGGTGAAAAAAATGTCGAGTTGTTCTATCTTTGTCCGCGAGTGGCGCTGCAGTTCGGCGTCGAGCTGGGTTTGGCAAGTCAAGTATTGAATCATGAGGGCCTGTTGAGTTATCCTCTTAGTCTTAGGCTATCGTTTTTGTCTTTTTTTACAGCCAACAGTACAACCATGCACAGCGCAGTGTACAGACAGTACAGGATTGCAAACCAAAAACATGAGCATTGCTGCCTAACGAAACTGCAGTGGAATTCATACTACGATGTCATAATGTGACTTTCAAAATAATTTTTTTCACGGCCAATGACCAGACAGGGAGAAAACAAACGTAAATGGCGAGATTTGTTGCAAAATTGCCAACCACAACAACTCAGGGACCGTAGCCAAAATGGCCGACGGCGAATTCTCCGGTCGCTCGCGCAGTCCATAAACAAGCATCAATTTTACCAACTTTGGGTGCAAGCTTGGTCATCAAAGTTACAGAACTGTTAGAAATACATCTAAACAACATAAATATACAGTTAAAAGTGCATAAAAATCCCGTTTCAACCTCCGGGCGCTACCTTTTTTTCCGCCAGACTTCGGGCCCTACCGGTCGTTATTTAGTGCGACCGCCACCAGAGTGTTTATCAAGATCTTTCGCCGTTTTAATTGCGCGTTTTAGGCAGATCAATCAATTATTACATGCATGCATTATATATCACCGAAATGATAATTGCGTAGGCTATTTGAAACTAAGTTCAGATATTATTTTCGATCTTTGAACTGAATTAAGGCGAGTGATTCTTGACACCCGGTCGACAAATCAGGACTTGCAAAATTCACGTGAGATCGCTTGCATCATCGGCACGTTTGAAAGCCGAATTTCACAAATTCCACAAATATTTATCACATACTATATGTATCACCACAAAGGTAACTCTCTAGACTATTTGAAACCAAGTTCAGATACTTATTTTCACAAAAATTCGAAGCTATGCAAGCGATTTTTCAGTGGTAGAGATCGACGGAAACAAATTTCTCGCTCTAAAATGACATGAGACGAGCACCAACTTTCGCTAATTTGTGCACAAAATTTCCGCAATATTATAAAAAACTATTGATAAATCTGAATTATATAGACTCTTTGCAGTACCTTCACAAATTTCAGGTACATGGTCATGTTGATTAAAAGAGTATCAACCGATTGAACATGAGAAAGTTCACTCACCTTCATTGAAGCAGCGACTACCGCCATTTTTAAATGGTGGCATCTCTTCTATCGATCGGCCAATCAGCAGCACTGCTTGCAAAAAGTTGAGCCACCGCCAAATTTGAAATCGCCAAAATTCAGTCAATGTGCCTGCAGCGCCAACTGGCGGTGAAAACTATATTAATTCCATTAAAAGTAAAAAATGAAAAAATATTAAAAAATATTCAGCCATATCTGAAATCAATATTTGCTCTGTGGACCGAGGTAAAAAGGGAAAGAAATCTAAACGCGAAATGACCTCATTCTCTTAATATAGGTCGGATCGCGCTGATTTTTCGTTTTTTGAGTTCACCTTGGGCAACTCCTAATTTACCACCGTCAACGAAGTGGCTGGGTCTTCCCGGTCAGAAATGTCCAATTTTGTCCACAGATGGGTCCCTAGATGGATGGATGGATGGATTGCAGGACGGACACCATTTGAACAGCTATTCTACTAGCTCCGCTGACTTTGTCAGCTGAGCTAAAAAATCTGACACGATTTTGGCTAACAATGATTGTAAAACTGGTCACTCAGTTGAGATCTGTCTCAAGTGTCTGACAGCAGAATGCAGGTATTGCCTTTTCTTTGCATGTGGTGTCCCAGAAAACCTTCATGGTGATACTGCGAACACAATACAAATTTATATTTGCAGCAATTTGAATTTGATGTCATTGACATAGTTACCCAACATCCGAAAGGGCAGGGGGTGCTTAAAGAATACAAAGAAAATGGAACTGTAACATACGAAACCAGGCTGGTGCTGATGTAGAGATTGTGACCCTTTTTCACCTTTGGCACCATTGTAAAATCTTTCCTTTAAAGGTTTCTTTAATTTAACAAAGTGTTTTGACTTGGATGTAAATTTTAGGAGTTAACCATCCATATTTAAGAAATAATGTCATTTGGGTCCCTTTTTCGCATCTTTTCCCTTTTTAACCCTGTCCAGCCTCACTTTCATCCCTTGGAATATAATTGTTCAAGTCAGTCCTACGTCTTTTCATCAAGATTTAAGAATTCTACTATTTGGATTATCAAAGTGTGAATATGGATTCTAACCAGTCAAAAGACCAGGACCCGGTTGTTCAAAACAAATTTTGTCACTAATGCTGGCGTTAACTTAACTTGGTGTTCAGTCTAAGGGCTTAACTGAAGGAGATAACGCTATGTTAAGTTAACGCCAGCATAAGTGACAAAATTTGTTTTGAACAACCAGGCCCAGGTAATTATCTGGTCCCTTTTTCGAAGTCGTCTTTTTAAATCTATCTGTGTCTATACCAATTTTATTCGAGCTGTTTTAAAATTCTTTGACGTCTGGTAAAATTTAAAGTGCACTATGGAAGCTGTACAAATCTTTGTTTACTGTGTATTTTACACTACGGGTCAATGACCTGGGACCTGAGTCAAGTTGACGGTCCCTTTTCAAAAGTTCGTCATTCCAAAACTGCGCATTTAAAATACGTGCGGTTTTCGACTTTAGGTCAATATATCTTTACACTCGGCTTTTGGAACAATAATTACTTTTAATTAGCTTCCATGATGTTTATTTTAAAGAAGTTAAGGCGAATCCGTCACTTTTCGTTTGGTGATGACGTCATATCGTCTCACTTTCTTCAAGTTGTCGACGATGTCTCGTCAACTTCTAAATGTCAAAATTATACACATCGTATGTGACTTTTATTCTTGTGAACCGACGTCAGGGTATTTTTCATGTGATCTTATGAGGTTTTGTGTAACTATGGACTTGCGAAATATATTTACCTCTTTAGGCAGCTCGATTGGTTTTTCGTCAAAAGGCGTAACTTTTACCGGGAAAATATTGCACAAGGTTTTGGGCTACGTTTTACGATCGGTTATATCGCGCATTAAGTTTAATAACATCGATCAAAACCTGTATGAGGTGATAAAGTACTACCTTAATGTTGATATCCTTATGATATTTGGAACTGTTATCAGTCAGTGGTGCGGTATTTCGTCAGTTTATCCATCGTTTACGGTTTCCTTCTTGGTAAAAATTAACTGTTATTGACGTGATGTATCTCGACCAATCCAAATGCGCGTGGGGTGTGACGTCACCTGATTGACACGGGGAGTTGATTGAAAACCATTGTTGCGTTGGCGCGAGAAAAATAAGTAACGTCATTTGACTTTCTTCAAAAAGAGAGGGGTTTCGCTCGTGGTAACGTCGTGACGTTGTTAACGTACAATTTTACGTAAAAGGCACGCTGGGTGCGATACGTCGTCTATATAGATTGTTGCCTTTACGATACGTCGTTTGTCTCAATTGTCAAACTGGATTGCTCCCTTGCGATATAAAAGCTGGGATTCACATTGGGCGAAAGAGATTTGGAAAACCAGTGTTGGTGGGAACTCTTGTCAAACGAAACCAAATCCGTGGTCCCGGTCTCTGTTTTGTATCTATCGTACATCGTAACGTTGAATGGTATCTGTATTCGTCGCTCATATAAGAAATACGTGTAACCATCGTCTATATATACATCTGGAATATTCTGTTATCAAATAAACCCAATTATACGTTATATCATTTCATTTTCTTGTGTTCGAACCCAAAACATTTTTTGTAGTCGGCCCTAATGTTGAAAGTGCAACGTTAAAAACGCTACAAATTGGTGACAGCGGTGTGGGATTCGATTCAAGAAATTTGTTTTTGATATGATATGGTGCGACCTGCGGAGGATTGTGAATTCGATGTTATTGAATCCGGAAACGAAAGCAAAACGAAAGAATAATTCTTCACGAACGTAAAATGCAAATCACATACGCAGACGACGCCGTGTTTTATGCTAAGAAAAACAATCCAAAGAAAATAATTAACGACTTCAAACAACGTCACGATCGTGTATCATACCAAATTCTGAAAGGTGTCAACGCATTCACTAGTGAAATTCAATATCTCGGTCAGAAAGTTTACATTCAAGTCGAAACGAGTCAATCTTAAACATCCAACCGACTTCTTACTTTTCTGCATCAAAATCAATTCGTATAAAATGGCCGAAGCAGGTTCACAAATGTAAGACGGCGACATGAGTGCCGATGACGAAATCACATTCAACGTGAGAGAACGACGTGACCACAGCCACAGGCGTCTCCAACGCATTTAGAGCGCGGTGACGGCCAGCAAAATCGCCCTAATCACAAATATGACAAACCAGTTAAAGTAGAATGTTTCTCTGGCGACAATCAGCCTTGGACAGTATGGCATAGAATGTTTGAGCGCATTGCAAAATATAACGGTTGGAATGATCTAGCATCGCGAATGTTCGGTTTGCTTAGAGGGCCCGCACTAGAAGTAGCATGCGGTCTTCCTGATCACGATCTCGAAGAATACACCACTCTCGTTGGCGTATCAGATGGGCAATTCGGCCCAGGCCGTCAAGCTGAAAAGCATCTCGCAGAGTTACGTAATCGTGTCAAATCGGGTAACGAGAGCTACCGAGATCTCGGCCGAGCGATTAGCAAGCTATGCACACTAGCTTATCCTGAAAGCACATACGAAGAGAGGCAAAGGCACTCAAAAATAGATTTCGTTGAAGCGATTCCTGAATCAGAATTGCGTATGATGATAAGTACAGCCCGTCCGTCATGTCTCGACAAAGCTATCTGTTTGGCTGAAGAGTTCGACGGGATAAGGCGATTAGAAAGGCAACGAAATAACAAACAGAACGTAAATAAAGGAAACGTTCGTAACGTAAGCATTGACGACGAAGATCAGACGAATAATGCAGTGAGTTTGGCCAAGATTGAAAGTATGCTCGGACGGCTATGTGAAAATAATTTCGGGCAAAGAGCCTTCCAAACGACGGGTAGAAGCCGCAGTATTCAATGTTGGGCATGTCACCAAGAAGGGCATATAGCCAATCGTTGCCCAAACCGCATGCAACGAAATAATCAAGAGAGAAAAAACAGCGACGGGCCGGGGCCACGGGACATGCGCCGGTCGTAAGTGAAGAGAGTTCCCACCAACATAAGTATCGTATGTCGGGACATAACACCAAAACCGAGAGCATACGAAGTGAAATAATCGAAATTTCAAAGCATCATTTGATCAAAGCAAAAAATGTTAATGACGCCGCGACAACGAACGAAGCGGTGCCGATAAGACGTATAGGACCAAAGTCGAGTTGTGCATTATTTTTAAACGGTCAGGTTGGCGACGTCCAGATAAACTTTCTCATTGACACGGGTTCGGTAGTTACTTTATTAAATTATGATAAATAGATGATGATAAAAGAAAATTTGAGACAACCTTTCCAACCGACCAAGATGTAATTGTTAGGTGCTAATGATTCACCACTAAGAATCTATGGTCAAACGGCGACTTAGGAATTCTGAAGCACGGGAAAACGTTGTTTACCGTTATTGTGGCCGACGTCTGCTGTCATTGCTAATCGGCCCCATCTTTGCTCGATACCTATGGATCGAGGCAATAGTGAGCGCAGATCTGCAAGTTGTTATGACGCTAGCAGTGTAACGGATGAGAAGTTACATGAGGCCTCGGAAGGGTCGTTGGACGTTGAGGGTCCAGAAGGGTTGAAGCGAGAGCCCACTTCTGCCGGATCGAATCGCTACGATCCGAGAGGTTTTCGTAGAGAAAGCCGAGGCTTCAATGATGATGAAAGCCTGACGGGTGAAGAAGTGCCTGTAGTTGTGACGTCGAAATTTACTTCTGTTGGAAACAGGGGTACCCTCACTGATGTGAAAAAAGCATGCTATGTAAATATGTTGACTCGTAAAGGGAATCAAAGTAACTACAATCCGTGTAAATATGAACCAGTATTAAGACGTGACCATGAAACAACTGACTGTGACGTCAGCGTGTCTATAAATAACGACAAACCAGAATCAGGAGTGTTTATCTATGGTGAAGAATTCGAAGACGGTTCGTACGACGTGGGAAATGACATTCATTTGAATAGTGATGAAACGGGTCACAATGTACATTAGAAAGACGAAGAGATTAGTGAGATTGATAAAATGATAGAAAGAAGTGTTCACTACCTTGATGCCGATCGGGCTCGCGAGGTTAAATGTTTGATTGAGAAGTACGAATCGTTGTTCTCTAGACATAATTTAGACATAGGAAAAGCAGTTGGCATAAAACATACGATAGACACGGGGAATAGCCCACCTTTAAGTCAGCAAATGAGAAGGCTTCCTATACATCAGCAGGAAGAAGCTGACAAGCAGGTTAAACAAATGTTAGAAATGGGGGTCATCGAGCCATCTACTAGTCCATGGAACAGTGGAATTGTTTTAGTCGAAAAAAAAGATCACACACAAAGATTTTGCATTGATTTTCGCCGTCTAAATGCGGTCACGTGCCCTGCGCATAATGGTTACGTACAAAGAATCGACATGCAACTTGATAGTTTGCAGGGGTTAAAATGGTTTTCGACACTCGACGTTACCAGCGCGTACTGGAATATAGAGATGGACGAAGCGTCAAAAGAAAAGAGCGCTTTTAGCACTAGGCTCGGCCATTTTCAATTTCGTAGACTCCCATTTGGTCTTGTAGGATCGGGATACACATATACCTGTTTCATGCAACATATTATGGCTGGTCTTGAGTTTTCAGCATGTTTATGCTATCTTGATGACGTGATTTGCATGGGACAAAGTTTTAAAGAAGCAATAAGTAATGTCGAGAAGGTGTTCGAACGACTTCATAAATCAGGAATCAAGTTGAAACCAAAGAAATGTTTTCAGTTTCAAAAGGAAACAAATTTTCTAGGATATCGAGTGTCAGAGGAAGGAATCAGTACTTCTCCTGATAAGATTGAGACAGTAAAGAACTGGCCACGGCCAAAGAACGTATCAGACATTAGGTCATTTCTCGATATTGTGACGTATTATAAGCAGTTTATTCCCTCTTATGGTGACAAGGCCCGTCCGTTGTACGCACTTACAGAAAAAGGCAGTGAGTTTATATGGTCTGAAGCTGCCGATGCGAGTTTCAATGAACTGAAAGAATGTTTAATCTCGGCACCTATTTTGGCATATCCAAATACGAATGGTCGATTCATTCTGGATACGGACTGCATACGGGAGCAAGACGCTCTCAAAGTCCGAAAGAAACTATTGCGTAACGCGTCGTGAGTTGTTAGCGGTGGTTACATTTGCGAAGAAGTTCCGGCCATATCTATATGCAAAAAGGTTTACGGTTAGAGTCGATCACTCAAGTTTACAATGGCTCATGAATTTTAAAGACCCAGAAGGCCAATTAGCCAGGTGGATAGAATACCTCAGTACATACGATTTTGAGATCATACACCGGCCGGGGAAAGACCACGGCGCGGCTGACGCGTTATCCAGAAAACCCTGTAATTTTTGTGACAAGTTCGGTGTTTCCGAAAGTGCGAAATGTTCTTCTGTTAACATGGTAAATCAAATAAGTCAGATTGAAAAGAATATGATCGACAGTGAAAAGAAAATTTGTGATGCTATGACGCAAACATATCATAGTGGTCCTCTTGAAGATGCGGTAGCACCGAAAATAAAATGGATACCGAAGAAATGGTATCAGAAAACAGAACCGATGAGACGAAAACGTAAAGCGGCCCATCCACGTGCAATATTATTGTGCCAATAATATTGACTCAATAATATTGAAAAATGTTTTGGGCACAAACGATTCCATAGTATTGTGCAATATTTGGGGTCATTTGCTCGGAAGACGCCGTCTTAAGCACATGCCATGGAAATCGACAGTGACACAGCATTATCCGTGTTTCCGAAAGTGCGAAATGTTCTTCTGTTAACATGGTAAATCAAATAAGTCAGATTGAAAAGAATATGATCGACAGTGAAAAGAAAATTTGTGATGCTATGACGCAAACATATCATAGTGGTCCTCTTGAAGATGCGGTAGCACCGAAAATAAAATGGATACCGAAGAAATGGTATCAGAAAACAGAACCGATGAGACGAAAACGTAAAGCGGCCCATCCACGTGCAATATTATTGTGCCAATAATATTGACTCAATAATATTGAAAAATGTTTGGGCACAAACGATTCCATAGTATTGTGCAATATTTGGGGTCATTTGCTCGGAAGACGCCGTCTTAAGCACATGCCATGGAAATCGACAGTGACACAGCATTATCTCTAGCTATTGTGTTTGCATTGGAGAAAAAGAAGAAGAAAAGGAAAACTCCGCGACTCTGGATGAAAAATTGGTTAGCACGACGACAAGACTTGACCCACGAAAGGCTGCTAGTCGAATTGCGAGAAAACGAACCGCAGGATTTAAAGAACTTCCTCTGAATGGATGCCGCTACATATGACGAACTGCTTACGATGGTTACGCCCATTATACAAAAAGAGGACACCATTATGCGTGAAGCTATTCCCGCAAGTCAACGCCTATCAGTCACCTTACGATACTTAGCCACTGGCAACACATTTGAAGATATGAAGTTCAGCAGTGCCATATCACCACAATCAATTGGAAAAATTGTGATGGAAACTTGTGAGGCCATTATATCCTGCTTGAAGAATTACATACACGTAAGTATGATATTATCATCATGTCAGTATTTGCAGCATAAAGAAAGTGACGGTAAACTCGAAATAGATATAGGGGCTAGTATTTTAATCATATACTCTTATTCCTTATGATTTGAGAATACAATTGAACACAATGGATACATTGGGTTATACGAGCTGCTATGGCTGGAAATTTGCAAAATAATGGCCAAGAGGCGACTGAGAAATATTCACTCCATCTGGCTCATCAATGACCTGGCACCGGAAACTTCCAGATTTATCCAGACCTTGCGGTGTTACAGAATTACCGCCTACAATATTGTATGGAGTTCCGGGTCTGCTGCTGGAGTAACTGTAAGGGCTACTGGGTCGACTGTTAGCCAAACCGTAAGAAGAGCTTGGTATACTATTGGGGGTGTTTATGCCCGCTGGTACAGAGTAATATGGAGTTTGTCTATCAAGGGATGCATTTATTTGTACAGAATATCGATTAAGTGTTCCCATTTGTCCCTCAAACAGAATTTCATTTATAGCCTTCTTTGCAAGCAACTGTGGACTCGGGTTCATTTTGGAGAGTTCTGATGCCCATGCCTTTGCTATTGGCATATTTTCATTATCGGGTTGATTAAGGCGTTTGCACGCTAACGAAAGTAGTTCCTCCCTTTGATCACCATTGTCAGTTTTCGTGGTCTTCCTCCTCTTGTTCGGCTTACTGACGGAAGTAGTAGGAGCTTTCGTTACAACTTCCACCTGAAATGATATTCAAATATAGGAACAAATAATAGATTTGACGTTTTACCTATATTTCTAATACATTTCATTTCTAGCTACCGCCCACAGAGGAGGAATGGATTGAAGTGGCAGATGACTTCGGGAGGCGATGGAATTTCCCTCACTGTCTGGGAGCGATTGATGGCAAGCACGTCGCCATAAGAAAATCCGCTCATTCGGGTTCTTTTTACTATAACTACAAGAAGTTCTTCAGCATTGTGCTAATGGCCGTAGTTAATGCTAACTATGAATTCCTGATGGTAGACGCGGGAGTAAACGGCCGCGTGTCTGATGGTGGAGTCATCAGTCATACAGATTTCGGACATATGTTGAGCAACAATGATTTGAACATTCCACAACCCGCCCCCCTCCCTGTCGGCCCTGGCTCCCTACAATCTTTTGTATTTGTTGGGGACGATGCTTTCGCTATGACTAAAAAAACTTGCTGAAGCCCTACAGCCCATCAGCAGCAGGCGGTCTGAATTTGCAGCAGCGCGTTTTCAACTATCGCTTGAGCCGGGCGCGTCGAATTGTAGAAAACGCCTTCGGGATTCTTGTCTCTCGATTTGGCGTTCTCCAAAGGAACATACCACTTTCGCCCGAAAAAGCTTCAACGGTCACATTAGCATGCTGTTATCTACATAACTTTCTGAGACGGAAAGTTAGTTCATATATTACACGCGAGTCTGTCGATTGGGAAAACAAAGAAGGAGATGTTCAAGAAGGCTCATGGCGCAAAAAAAAGTTACCCATACATGACCTGCAGAAAAACAGTAGCCGAAACACCACCAACAGAGCAAAGACGACGCGAGATAAATACCGAGACTTCTTCGGCAGTTATCGGGTTGTTCCTTGGCAATGGAACAAGTGTTCTTAATCATACCATCGCTTATCAGAAAGAATTCACATCTGCTTTTGAACTCTCAATATTTTCCTCAGACGTATTGCATGACCCAGTATTATGTCGCTTATTTCAGACTTGGTACCACGACCAATCGCGACTAATTGTACCTTATGGGACTTCACAAATTTATCAGTTGAGCATTGTTAACCACAAAGTGTTGTAAGCTATCGTTTCGCATAGTATTGACGTATAATTGGAAATAAATATTTCATACTCACTAAGTCATCCTCATCTTCTTCACTCAGTTCAGCTTCTGCACCAATTCGTATGGAACTTAAAGATTTTGACGGTGTCTCCTGGTCTTGCAAAAAGTCCATTGCGTCAAAATACCACAGGGTGGATTCATAGACCTCATCAGTGCCGGCCCCAGACTTGCTTGACTGCTGTACCTTATTTAGTTCTTTGCGGTAATTGGTTCGCAGAGAATTTAGCTTCTTCGTCAAGTCGTCCCTTGACGCTTTAGGGTACCTTTTCCTGTACTTTTCCAACAAAGTTTGATATGCCGCATCCTTCTTGTTTCTGTCGCTATATTCTTTACTTTTTACCTTCCACAGAGCTGGAAGCTCACGATACAACTCAATGCATGTAAGCATGAATTGCCGCTCCTCCAGTTTGGACATGGTGTGACGGTCAGAGATTTATGTTAATCATTTAGTATTTCAAATTTGGCGCCCCTTGTTGTTTTCGCGCAGACTAATTAGCGAGCATGCGCATTTGCCATTTCCGCCCACCGTGGCGCTTACAATTTTAGACACCTTCGAACTTCAATCATGTATTATTACAAAAATAAGAAAGAGATAAGGCTGGGATTGAGGTAACTAAAAGTAATGATAGTATAGACTCTTTAGGTTGCACTGTTACTGTACAGGGCCTTTTTAATTGGCCCGAGACGAGTGTTTTATTGACACGTTCTTCAGTGCGCGTGGCGTGTGTGAAGTGAGAGTTCATTAATAGACGGCGCCACCGTTAAGGGTAATTTAGCTAATGAAACTAGTGTTCAATTTAGTGAAGTTTCAAAGCTATTCTGAGTCTGTACTAATGTAAAATGACAGCAGCTTAGTACTACTGCTGATAGTCAATGTCTGTCCTCTGTCCTTGGTAAAAGATGAAGTCACAACTGGTCCTTTTTAGAAAAGAATGTCACAACCAGTCATTTGTGAGACAAAGTCACAATCTGTCTCCAGTGTATTTAGTGTCGGTATTTTTATCTTTTCAGTTTTTACGTGCTCTGTGGTGCCCTTTGTAACGCGAATGTGAACAAAGTTTTAAACGAAAGAAAGTCTTCATTTCTTATTGACTTAAACTGCCTCACATGGTGTCTCCGTGGTTTTCCGATGAAGAGTGAACAATAATTTGTCAATATTATTGGCAGGAACCACCCACAGGCCAATAATATTGCACAACCGTCAATAAAAATCAAATAATTTTGATTTTGCTCAATATATTGTACAATGCTTCAATATGACAGGTAGACGGTCAATAATATTGCACAACCCGGAATATTGCACAATAATATTGCACGTGGATGGGCCGCTTTAAACGGAGTGCGTCACATCAAATGTAATCAAAGTATCCGTTGGCAACGATCCCAGATGGTCAGATGTAAACATTGCGGAAGCGCAACGTCGTGACCATGACCTAAAATGGATCATAACGCTAAAAAAAGAAAACGTCAACAGACCGTCTTGGGATTCCGTGGCGCTACAGGGTGAAGCGAATAAACATTACTGGTCAATGTGGGACCAATTAGAATTTAAGAAGAACATTCTCTGTCAACGATACGAATCGGATGACGGGAGAACAGTGAGGTTTAAAACTATTTTGCCCAGAGAATATCATGATGAAATGTTCTTTCAGTTTCATTCAGTCAATACAGCAGCTCACCTAGGTTCACTAAAAACTTACGAGAAAGTAAAGAGACGGTTTTATTATAGAAACATGAAATTAATCATCGCTGATTTATGTCAGAAATGCGATAAGTGTGCTTCAAGGAAACCACCTCCTCATCGCTCACGGGCTTCCATGCAAACTTATCTCGTCGGATTACCTTTCGAAAGGATATCTGCTGATATCCTGGGACCAATACCGGTCACAGCTAGGCGAAATAAATATCTGTTATTGGTCGGAGATCAATTTACGAAATGGATTGAAGCGTATCCGTTACCGAATCAAGACCATCGCTAGGAAGATCGTAAACGAATTTGTGTGCAGATATGGCGCGTTCAGGCAATTTCATACAGATCGAGGTTCAAATTTCGAATCACAAATCGTAAAAGAAGTGTGCGAACTGTTGGGAATCCAGAAAACCAAAACGACCGCTTATCACCCCCAATCAGATGGCTTTATCGAAAGAAATAACAGAACATTACTCTCATCATTAGCGCTGATGGTTAAAAAGAACCAGAAAGACTGGGACGAAAAAGTCCCATTTGCAATGTTTGCGTACCGAACCGCCGTACAAGAAACAATAAAGAAGTCCCCATATTCAATGTGTTTTGGTCGTGAGGTTACGTTACCTATAGATATTATGGTCGGTTCGCTGAGCACATCTGATGAAACCCAAATTGAAGTGTCTGAGTTTGCCAAAAGTGTACGAACAAATCTAGAAAATGCCTTTCAAGATGCCAGGGAGAATATTAAGGGCAGCATGAACGTCAGAAACGTTTGTATGATCAAAGATCTCACGGAAAACCGTATGCGATGAGAGACTTTGTCTGGTTATATAACCCTCGTAGAAAGAAAGGCATAACCATCAAATTGGCATGTAACTGGTCGGGGCCATTCATGATAACGAAACGTAAATCAGACACCGTATATCGAATTAAAAAAAACCGAGCGTCGAAACCACAAGTGGTTCATTATGACAGATTAAAACCGTACCGCGGCGTTAACGCAAGGCCGTGGATCGTGGAGTTTACCGAACCGCGTGTTGTTGAATTATCGGAATCTGGCTCTTAGGGTGACACTGAAAGTGTGAAAGTCGATCGATAGGGAAATAACGTTATGGACGACGCGTTGAATCCTCATCGTCCAACGCGGGTACGAAAAGCGCCAAATAGACTAATCGAGAGCTAATCGCGAGTCATCGGATTCGCTGATGTCGTCATTCCGGTTGTGTAAGAAACACAACGACGAGTATAATAGTTCATCATAACGAAACGAACTGGCCTCTAAAACACATGGTATTTTCTATATAATCGTTAAAGAAACATTGACACTCTACTCTCATTTTATAGATGCAATCATCGATCTGCCTTTGCCATCGATGCGGCGCTGTTTTTATGGATGAGGATGACATGGATTTTCACATCCGGTATCAGCTGAAGGGGGCCCATGCAGTCCGAGCAATAATAAGCGTCAAGGAACCGGTGGGGATGGGGAAGAACAACCTAAGAAGAAGAAAGTTTCATTTAGTGCGGGTGAGGACATTGAAAACGACAAGTTTGACTATTACGATGAAAATGCCCCTCTGTCGAAGTCACAGAAGGAGCTGTTGAAAGATGTGTTTGGGGACCACATCTTCGATGACGATAGTGATGAGGAAGAAGAGGAGAATGAAAGCATCGGTACGCCAGTTCAAGACGAGCGGGAGTTCGATCAAACTGTACTGTAAAAAATAACCGTAAAATTACAGACAGTTTTCTACACAAATACAGACAAATGTCCGTTGATTTACAGATATACTGCAATCTGACCGTTTTACGGAAAATGAATGGAAATTAACAGAATGTTCTGTCAAATCACAGATACGTCCCTTTAAAGTACAGTTTCAGCTGTAATTTCAGGGGCTCACGATAAAATAAAATGGAAAGCTTTGTGACAAATTCAAAGAGGTTAAAGGTTGTTTCCCGGTTGTTTGCGGCGAGGAGCGGTTGTTAAAAACGGACACTAATCTGTAAAAGTACGGAGAACCTGTAAAAAAACGTCGGCCTCGTATAAAACTTGGGGACTTGGCATCACCGAGTCTCAGTCGAAATACTGTCCCAGGCCGATATAGTTTCTTCAAAATAAGGAAAATGACATGTGATTGTGAATAAAAATATATATGCCTGTATTTCAGGTAAGTGTCGTCTTTTTTTTATTTCCAAATTTCATGAAATTCTTTTCATTAGCTGCGGACCTGCGCGTTGCCGATTTGCCTCTTTGCCATCAACAAGAAGCACTGAAGAAAGCCGCATCGAAACCAGTCGTCAAAATCCAGAAAATCAATCAGGTAAACGTTGACATCGGCCTAAATGACTTTGGATACGGTTAGGTGAACGTCGAAGGTATCCAAAAATAGTAATGTTTAATTAAAAAGTTTGATATCAAGCAGCAGGAACTTGATTTTGAAATGGTTCCGAAGGGCCACGCCCTATGCACTCTGCAATGCATTGGTTTTTGCATCGGCTAACAGGCGGCGCACTGCGCCGTGCATAACTATTTTGGGAACGGGAATTTCCCGTGCATGCCCCTGCAAGTCGTATTTGCAAATTCAATGAAATTACAAGCAATTTTGGGGGGTCGTGGGCTGTTGTTGGGCCGGGGGCAATCGGCCAAGGTCTAGAGCTGGACCGTGCTATGCCATTGCCATGTAGTGTAAGTGTAGCCTTATAGGTGTGCATACACAACGACGAAATCTTGACACCTCGACATTGCACTGTGACATGACAGTGTTGCATCATGTCCATGGCCACACCCACTGTACATCTTATGTGTGTATCAAAAGCATGTACAATGTATGTACAGGCCTAGGTCTAGCCTTGGCTAGGCCAAGATCAGAAAGATGTCTGTGACTGTGTCTGTGGACCCAGGCCCTGCATTAATTGGCCATTCAAATCAAGTAGACCGATACGTACATAATACACTGAGGGCCATCTGTCACTGAGAGGGGGGGGGGGGGGGGCGGGAGGTTCTCTGCCATGTCCTATGTCATGCTCATTCCTGATTGCCAATCTGTTTTTTTCATTTCCAGTCGGGGGGGTCTGTCTAGAGTCTGGTGGCTGTCTCGTTGAGGATGACTGGATTTGTCGATGTATACTTGACAAACATGCAGCAAGCTGTGCTCTTCAGTTCAAGACTATGTCAACCATTTTCGTATGCACTCAAATACTAGCCGTTTCATTTTTCCGTGTCCAGTTATCAACTGTCGCAAGAGATATTCAACATTCAGTGCATTCAATGTTCATGTGTCCCGGGATCATCAAGGCCATCAAGCATCTTCTCGGCCTTCCCATCAATCTTTACTTTGCACCAAATTTAGATGTCATGTTTCTGGCTGTGGAGGAGGAAGTGAAAAATATAGTCTCAGGGCATTCATAAAACATTTGAAATCTCACATTCAAAATGGTTTAGTGGTCACTTGTCCTTACAAAAAATGTGAAAAGAAATACTCAGTGCTTTCATCATTCACATCTCATTTGTCGAGGTATCATGGAAATGGTGAGCCATCTGATATCACACCAAGCATTTTAGTGCCTCTACATGATGATGACAATGACATTGATGAGGTGGTAACTCTAAGTAGTAGTAGTGCTTCTGGTACTGCAGACGGACCCTCAGGAACGAGTGAGAGTGGTCAATCAGAGTCCGCTGAGGATTTGTTCCAGCTTAGAGACAGTTTTTTGAGAAACCTAGCTTTGTTTTATCTAAAACTTCAGGCTATCCACCTGTTGCCATCAAGCACAGTACAAGTTATAGTGGATGAGTTGATAAATATACAGCACATTGAAAAGGAATTCATAAAATCTAAATTGAGAAAAGTTCTCAATGAAAATTCTGTAGAAAATCAGAAGGTAGAGAGTATTGTGGAATCTATTGCTGAGAGTGATTTGTTTCTGGATTTCCATAATGAAAAAGAAGGGCCATTGAGGTCAACTTTCAAGAGAAAACAATTTTTTAAAAATAACTTTGATTTTGTTGCTCCAGTTGAAAAAAACCTAAAAGGACTCGACCAGGAAGCTGTTTATCATTACATTCCAGTTAGGGAAACATTGCAAACTTTCTTGAAAGACAGCTCTGTATTGGCACAGTACCTCAACCCAGTTGCCAGCCAAAGTGGTATTTTTCAGGACTTCACTGATGGATCTGTAGTACATGACCCAAATTCTGTGTACTCAAATGGTAGTCGTCCTGTTATTCTGCTTTTCTATCAGGATGCATTTGAATCGGTCAATCCTTTGGACTCGGCAAAGACAAAACATAAGCTGATCGGTGTCTACTACATTTTGGGTAACCTTCATCCTTGGCATCGTTCTAGAATAGAATCCATACAACTTGCCCTATTGTGTAGAGAAGTGGATTTTAAAATATTTGGTCAAGAAAAGGTATTCAAATATCTATTGAATGACCTTAGGGACCTTCGAAAGGATGGTATAGTGATTGATGGCAATTCGTTCCTGTCTATGTACCATTTATTCTTGGGGACAATCTTGGTAGCCATGAGATTGGAGGATTTCGTATGAACTTTAGTTCCGGTTCATTCTGCCGATTCTGCTTGATAACTAATGATCAGTTACTAGAAGGAGACCATGATGCAGAACTGCGAACACCAGAGAACTATTCAACATCAGTTCAGCGTGTTGAGAATTCAGATTTACAGTTTCACGAGGGAGTGTCATTCAATTCACTTTTCAATGATCTTCCTGGATTGTAATGGAGAGCTTCCCCCTTGTTTGGCCCATGATCTCTTTGAAGGAATAGTTCAATATGATGTTGCACTATTCTTGAATTACTTTATAAAAACAAAGAAATGGTTCACATTGAAGTACTTGAACAAGACACTTCGAAAATTCATCTTCAAGGGACACGACTCGGGAAACAAACCTAATTCAATAAGAAAAAGTTTCCAAAAAACTGGTGGACAAGCAATTCAGAATTGGTGCCTCCTTCGTTTTATCCCACTGTTGATATGTAGTAAAATCAAGGACTTTACTGATCCGGTGTGGCGACTTCTGTTGTTGTTACGGGAAGTTGTTAGTTACATATGTGCCCCAGCAATTGCTGCTGAACAAGTTGTTTATCTGAGGGTGCTAATTATAGAATACCTCGATGAAAGGTATGAACTGTTCCCGAGGACAAAGTTGAGACTGAAGCATCACTTTCTATACCATTACCCTGACTTGATTGCAAAATGTGGGCCCCTTATCAGGTTATGGACTTGTCGCATGGAAAGCAAACACTCCTATTTCAAGAGATGTGCTCGCAGGTGTCAGAACTTTAAGAACATTACTTCAACTTTGTCAGAAACTCATCAGTTGCAACAAGCATATCTCTCCTCTGGTCCACGTTTTCGAGGTGATCTAGAATGGAAATCTTCTGTTTCCTTGAATCTGCGGATGCTGAGGGCAGAGGTAAAGGAAGCATTTGAGAGGTGTGCAGGGCTGGACCTAGATTCAACTGATATAGCTGACTGTGTAACACACAGGGGTATTCGCTATGAACGTGACATGTTTGTGATATGTAGCCGCATTTCAGGTGGTTATAGGTGTGGAAAAATTGTGAGCTGCATTGTGAACGGATACCCTGAGTTGGTATTTCTGGTGGAGATACATATTACTCACTTGTGTACAAGTATCGGATTGCTGCAGATTATCAGTTCCAGGAATCCTGCAGTCAGCTGTGTGAAACTAAATGAACTGCTGGATTATCAGCCACTCCCAGCCTATGACCAGGGCAATGACAAATTCATTTGTTTAAAGCATGCCATTCCAGAGAAAGGTATGACTGGTGCTACATGAAAGACCAACACACATTCTATGGCTGCTTTCATTTTCAATGAGCATGTCAAGAGAGTGGGGGTAAGGCCTAAAAAAGTCCCTTGTTCCTGGTCAGCTGACCGACCCCTTTGTGGCCCCCTGACCCTAAAAAAAAACTCCTGTAAAAATCACCCCCGAGTCCATTTTTGGGTGGTATGTGGAGGGAGTTGCAGTGGGCGAAATTTACTCAAAGTAGAAGTCATATATTCAATTTCATTATCTGAAATGTAAGACTTGAGACGGAGAGGGTGAGCTGCCAAGGACCGTCCCACATTCAATTCAAAAAGTAGAATGTCCGAATATCTTTTTCCATTCCAGGATCGGTGGATAATGGATAAGGTGGAAGCACTTGTGAAGGCACTTTTGCCAGAACTGGATGGAACGGATCTTGGCGTTACAGACAAACGTTTCTTCTCCTATCTGACCGAAGGGGTCTTGGAGGGAGTGTTGCCAAAGATCCAAATTCGACACTTGCTGCAAAAATGTGCAGGGAAGTAGGCTAATCTGTCAGCACCCACTTTCTAAAAGGGTTACTATAGTGATGTAAGTGAGGATTGATGCAGTAACTCAACTGCCTTTTGAAGCAATTGATTGTCATCTTCGAGCACCATATTCCACACGTTTCAAAAGAGATATTTTGAAGTGAAACCAGTGCCATTACTAACACTTATTGCTTTCATTTTCATCAGTCGTCTGGGACTGTGTGAGAACAGGATAACAAGGCCCATTGTCATCTGCCGTCTTATAACCTTATAACATCCAGGCTAGACCATTGATATGACTCGCATCTACTCAAATTTTACTTTTTATTTAGTTACAGCTAAACCACACCCTGCTGAGCCGAATCCTGTGGTTTTGCCTTCTCTGCACACTTCTGCACACTGATGGAGCCACTGCCTCACCATGCTCACAAAGCCCTACTGTGCCAGTGACTGGGCCTGCTCCAGAACCTGCCCCCAAACCTGCCCTATATTCCTGGTGGAGCTCTTCCTTTGAAGTACCTTGGCGACAATTGCCGAAGTCACTTGTAAAGGCCTGTCACAAACACGAGAAACCAAGTGACCGAGATAGGCGGCATATGGTGTCATGCATAATGGAGGAGGTGAAAGAATTTACCACAAAACCGACACGACATGATCTATCGAAAATTGCAAGTTCTGTAGTCCTGAAGTACCCGGACTCATTTGCTGATAAAATCAATGGAGAAATAGTTGGCAATGACTATCACAGCCTACTGTTACAACTTGAGGCTAAAAAAGACAACTTAAATCGTACGCCAGTTGTTATTCATGCTAGTGAATCAGATTCGGATTCGGATAAGCCCACTGCAGCTAAGAATAGAAAATTCGACGACTATGGGTGTGTCTTGGGAATGGTTAAACCCAGAGTCTCTCCCTCCGACCAGGCACAGCAGGAAGATATGAAAAAAGTCCTTGCCGCCGAATTCGACTTAGTTATGAAAGACAATAACAAAGTGAAAACACTCATTGCTGAATCATATGGTCTGCAGAGACATGAAATTAACCAACCAGTCAGCAGTGTCTTTCAGGAGTGGCCTTTCCTGACAATGCCCGAACATTTCTTAGACCACTTCTCGGCATTGACTGGAGTGGATGCTAAGAAAGTGATTCAAGAAATGTCCGCATCTGTGGCCATGCCACTTCACAAGGTGATCGCACTGAAAAGGTCTGGCAACAAGACAATCAAGGGTTGCTTTAAAGCATTGAAAGCTGCAAAGTCAAAAGGCGCTGCTGGGGCTATGCCGGAAGTATCGAACACCATTCATCTGTTAGCTGCCTACTTTGACGAGGACCCGGAGCAGTTCTTTTTCCAGGGCAAGGTAAGTCTTTTAGTATATTTTATCCTGATTGAAAAAGATGCAGCTCAAAACTTGCAAATCAACATTTTCCAGATATCATTAGGTTGCCAGGATTCCCAGGAAGTTTCTCCATGACCATGGTAAAATGTTTTGATGGTTTCAAAAGGATTGACCTTTTATGCAAAAATGGATGTCCAGAAAATTTTGAAGTTGTATTGGCAGGTTGTACCTGGACATCGCAGATCATAACAGGTAATTTCTTTTTCATATGATTTCAGGAACAGGACGATGAAGAAGGCTTGACAGAGTCTCCTGTAGATACCCCTTGTGTTGTCTACTATGGTAAGTGCTGACAGTCTGCCAGGGGACCATGGTTAGTGGAACTGAAACTTGCATTTACAATCCATGCAGGCACTACTACCACTACAGATTAGGTGCCCAAATACCTGCATGCCTCTTGCTTGAAGCTGCCTTGTTTGGAAACAGGGCACTGACATTAACATGCTACTTGGCGCTGAAAACCAGTTAGGGAACACCTGGATGAATGATGACTGCATAGTAACTTTTTTTGCTTTGCAACCCACAAAATGGTCATTGGCACCAAGAAATGGATGTTTATTAAACGCAGAGTTGTTTGATGATGATGTGAAGCTGACCCAGAGATTCATTGTAAATCATAAATAGATTGAAGAGAAACCACTTCTGTTTTTGATTTACAATGGCATTGATCGTCAGTAAATAGCATCACTTGAAAAGCATGTGATGTATGATCAGTTTACTTTTACTTTTCAGGAGAAAGCATCTTCAGTGCAGAGCGATTTGGCGTGTCCGTGGACGGGCATTTGATCAACACCCACATTTGCACTTACCTATGTGCGGTAATGATGGCTTTTGCAGCCTTTTTCGTTTTCAACATAACCTATCCAGGGAAGATGGAGAAGACACTCGACTTTTTCAAAAGGTAAGTTACAAGGTCTGTCCATGAAATTATACCGTCCCTGTAAAATCCATCATTTCAACAGATTCCATTCATTTAGGAGATTACCAGGAAATTGGCAAGTCTTCGGTGGGGGCATAGAAGTCCATACAGATAGATAGAGATTTTGAGAAACTAGAAATTTCAGTTGCAGTGCTATTTTCTTGCACTGTATTTTTCGACAACAAGACATTTGACACCCCCCCCCCCCCCCGACATCTGCTCCTTGGACATTTACCCCCACTGTAGGACATCAGATCAACTTGTATTAGCAGTCACTTCTCAGTTATGTCCAGGGGAGGGGATGTGCTAAGGGAAAAGTCCAGGGGCAAGTTTCCTAGATTGAATCGTATTTCAAAGTGATGAAAACATTTCTTCAAGCCCTAATGTTGTACTCGTCTTTGCAAGAGAGTTGTTGGAATAAATCCACCCATCGGAACGAAAGGCAAGAAAGGCAAGAAGATTGGCGTCGCCTCAATGAAAGTGTACAAACTTTCAGCTGCATTGGATGAAATGATTAAGGATTGGGACAGCTTGATCGCTGGAGATGATGAACTTACATATATTGTATTGAGTGAATAAGGTACGTAGTTTCCTGTTTTTTGCCGCCATCTTTTTTTTGGCCGCCATCTTGGAGAGAGCGGCAACGGGATGTTACCACAGTCAGTGCATCATTGGTGAGTGTATTGGATGGGCTTCCAACACCTACAACTGGCACCTCAGGTGTACATGTAAGTTTCACTTTGTGGCAGTGCTGATTTGGGTCCGAAATTACAGTACCTTTAAAGTTGAAGTGGTTTCACTATCAGACAGATTCCGATGAAACATCAGGTCCCACTCTGTACACATTTGCCCTATAATCTTATTGCGTAAGCTGGACTTCTACTGTATTTTCAAAGAGGAACATCTTGGTTCCTCGTCTGGTACCCATGATATGTGTCTGGATTTATGTACGCTACAATGTATGTTTCTATTGTTTGCAGAATGAAATTCAGAGAGGCTTAACTTTCCATCCAGGTCGACTCGTCGAGTGGTGAAATTCGAATATTGGTGATACAAGATTCAAGGAGGACTTTTTCGGAACTGTGAACCCTTGTGGAATTGTGGATGTGTATAGCTTTCATTTTCCACTACTGTTTGTGAAACAGCTATTGTAGATGATCAAACGGGCTGAGACCACAATTAACTGTTCTGTGTTACCATGGGACAAATCACATAAAATGCTAAAAAGGCCCTGTCATGCTATAATAATGTGTGGAATGTTAATTCTTTGGTCTGCAAACCTGATATTGGACTTTTTTGATTTGGAATAATGTTTACTAACACACTACAGGTTGATTTTAGAAAAGGAACTTATTTTCTTGATTTTCTTGGGGTGGAAGAACATGGTCTTGCAGGCAGTAAACACGGCTGTGTATTTGTAACCATCCTCTAGTGAGGGAATCGTAGATCTTGCCTACCTAGTGCCATGGCGATACACTAGGCAGCAGTCAAGTATTTTTATGAGAGAAGCCAAACCTCAAACAACTAAATAAGGGGAAAGGTGAATTCAATTAATTGTTTAAATTTAATGGATCTCATGATGCAGTACAAGTTGTCCACCTACCTTGTTTATTGTGCGTTGGAGGCAGATACGAGCGTATAGTATAAGTCCGAAATTGGTTCAAAGAAATAATGGTGTCTTGTCTTTTGTCCCCCTCTTCCGTCTCTCAGTTGTACCCCAAATTTAGTGGGTATATATACAACCTCGTACCTGCCAACTAATCCAACACACAGTAAACAGAGTTACAAAACCAAGTTTGTTGACCAAAACCATGCCAACTCGAGTATTTTCCGAGAAAACCTCCCACTTGGTCCAGCCAAACGTGGGAAGATCGGAGGGATCTGTCACTCAAAAGTCCTCTTTATCCTCTCGCACGGACCCAAAGAGCAGTGAACCCACGATTTCCTTCCCAAAGGTACCCCAAGAAACCTTATAATCCCCATAAAAACTAATGTCTTGGAAGACAGCGTCCTAAACCTTAGATACTAATAAGTCAATCCTGCAGCTTAAATAACTGCCTGCTGAGGCCATCCTCCGTGTCTCGGATTATTCCAAGATTTGGCGAGAGAGCCTCTTTAACTAGCGTCTGAGAAGGGCATTAAGTGATTTTGAGGACAAATCCCTATCTCGAGTGACAAGGTTTTGCTCTAAGACCCGGAACAAATCAACCCAGCGGGAGATAATGTGCGTATTGACGAATTCCGACCTCGTTGAACTCAAAGTGTTTAATAATTGAATATTTTAGCTTCTCAATAAATAAAGAGAAATAGACACTTATAACTGTATCTGAGAATGAAATGACGAATAATGGTTTAGGAACTCGGTCACTGATTCGTCCTCTGCAACATATTGTCGCAAATTCTGACATGTCTCATGCAGATGTCAATAACACAAGTTAGAATCATTGGAATTGTTTTAAATTTTTATACAGAGCTGCCAAGATATCAGGCTGTATACCTATGAAGTTTGATAAAAATTCCAGCACACAATTTTTTTTAATTCAGGAAAATGTATGTACACAGAATGTACACAGAATGTATGCAAAATTTAATTGTATACAGGGCCCAAACAACACCTACGCCTGGGTAACCCGGCCTTGAAATTGTGGAGAGTGACCAACGGCAAGGTCATGATAGTGAAACTAAATTGTATGTGAAGAATATTATTGCACTAAGTGCCTCTATAACGCGTCATTTGTTGACTTTTTTGTACTTGTAAAGCTGTCTTTGCGCACAGAAGCCTGGTTGTCAAGCTATAAGTTCAGAGTTATAAAACATTTTTTGCAGAAATTTTTGTACTTGTAAAACAGTCTTGTGCAGTAGCCAGTTCTTATTTGGTCAGAGACCTTTGTTATGGAATGAGTTTAGCTTGTATGTAAAGCACTTGGCCCAGTTGCTCAATCAGCATAAGAGTAAACGCCAACGTTAGCACTAACGCTGGCTAATCTCACTTATATGTGAGTTTTTATCAGTCAAAATGGTATTAATTTCCAGATTAATGTTAACGCGACACAATTTTCCCAAATTGATGATAACAGGATGCGGTCTTTATACATCCTTGATGATATTATACTGTTAGAAAGTGAGATTTTAAAGTTAGCGTTAGCCTAATGCTGGCGTTAACTCTAAAGCTGACTGAGCAACCGCGTCCTGGTATAAGTTTGTTGTTTTGGTACATAATTGGAGACAAGCTGTGTCACAAATTTACATTAGTTTAAGAAGCGTTTCTCTGTGCTCCTCTTTCTGGTTGAAGTTAGTTGTGTAGAAGCAATTGGTCAAACCAAATGATAAAATGTGGTCAGAGACTGTCATGAAATCAATTTAAGTTGTATCCTGCTCCTCTGCCTGTGGTAGGAGTCAGTTGATGAGATTTTTGTACTTGTATTGCTCATTGTGGCCACTCTCTGTGGCCACCCGTTTACATTCTGATCTGCTTGTACAATATTCTTTTGCTCTTGAGCATAAAAAGGGCTGAGAACTAGGATACCTATTTATTGGCTTGCAAAGAAAGCCGGGCCTGAATATACACAGGGAGAACACACAGATTGGCCTCAGTGCAGCTGTCTTTTCTGTGCAGACAACAGGTGGTGAAATCACCCTTAGTTTAAGGTATAGGCCAAGGGGCCTGCATTTATGTGAAAAATTAATGCTCTGAAGCTCTGTGCTTCCAGGTACAAGTTGATGAATTATTTTTATATTCTTGCTACTGTCTGTATTCATGTATGCATAAGCCAGAGACCAATTTCATGAAATAAGTTAACTTTTTTTGTACTTGTCAGTGAAGCCATCTTATCTGTGCAAACACCAGGAGGTTAAATCAGTTAAGGTATAGGCCAAGGGGTCTGCATATTTGAAGAATTAATGCTCTGTGGCTCTGTGCTTCCAGGTACCGTTGAATTATTTTTGTATTCTTGCTATTGTCTGTCTACATGTATGCATAAGCCAGGTGGTCAAAAGCAGACCCAGTGTTGAAATTTCGGCTAGAGGCCAATTTCATGAAATAAGTTAACTTTTTTGTTATGGTCCCTTAGAATATTTGTCAGTTCTTCTTTTTCCTTGACCGATTTGTTAAAATAAATGTTAAAAAGGTACTTCTCTACTTCTGTTCCTAAATTCCTGTGACAAGAAGGTCTGGCAGCAAAATTACATGTGCATCTTTTTTTCAAGGAGTTCATTTTTGTACAGAAAAAAACATATTTTTACAGATAAGTCAGTAATTATACTCTGTTTATTTACAGACATAAATTCGTTTAAAGAAACAGACGGCTCTGTTTATTACAGATATTCTGTAATTTCTGTTGGACACAATCTGTAAAAAAACGCGCAGCTCTGTAAATTATGCCTGTATAAAAATGGACTCTCCGTTAAAAAAAAGTTGTCCGTGTAATGTTGCTGCCAGACATTTTTTCGTTTTTTTACGGACAATTTTTTACAGTGTACATGGGCCATGATTACGAGGTTTCTGGAGGCGTCTCAATACCGGTAGCGTAAAAGGAATATCGACAAGGGTTGGACACCTTTAAATATTTTATTAATATTCTTATTGGAAGGAGTTTACATTTAACACAAAAGAGTACATATCCACGAGGGTTGGTAACCTTTAAATGTTTACTAAGATTTTCATCTTAATACCCTGAGAATTTTTTTATCTGTGACTTCATACCCCAATCCCCTAGAAACTAGAGAAAAAGAGGTCAACTCAAATGTGTTTCAATGCCAAAAAGAGGGTGCTCTAATTCACAAAAGAAAAAAAATTAAAGATTCAAGTCGACTCTAACAATACCACCCCGGGGTTCATAGTAGAAAAACGTACAAAATCATAAAAATGCGCCACACCCATTAGCTCAACCCTGATAGCAATAAACGTGCAAGTCTGAAGTTAACAGAAAGCACGTGGTTGTTCTCACTAAAAATAAACCATTATCTCGTTGGTTAATGCGAGGCTCGAAAATACCCGAAATTTAGTCAAATTCAATATGGCCGGTGCTGGGAGGAATGTCTGCCTGGTGCAAAATTTGGGTTTGGACTGTATTCTAGCTCCACCCTCGAGTGTCTTGGTAACTCAACCAAGGTCCTCCGCCTCGGGTTCAATTCCTTAATTAAAACAGTCTTAATACAGTTTGATCAGGGCCCGGTTGTTCAAAAGAAGAAATACATATTAAAGATAACTTAACGTTAAAATTCCTAACTTGGCGTTAAGATAACGTCAAGTTTTATTTTGAGTTGTTCAAACAATATTAGCCTAACATTGGCGTTATCTTTAACGTTAGATTTAACTTACCTAAAACCCTAAGTTAAATCTAACGTTATCTTTAACTTGGCGTTAGCAGCCAATTCAAGATGGCGTCTGCCAACTTGGCACTTTTTCCAGTTGAGGGAGTTTTTCGAAAAAAACTTATTTATTTGCCGCACACGAATCATTTAGAGACTTTCAGCGACAAGAAGTTATTTAAGAGATACAGATACACAAGAGAAACATTGATTTTGATTTGCGATTTAATGAGAGAAGAGCTGGAGAGATCGACCAAGCGGTCTCACAATGAATTGTGTTTTTTTCTTTGATTTATCCTCTGCCCGAGATGTACCTTGCAACTTGCCGCGTCCCTCGAATAAACAACCAAGGGCAAGTTCTCTTGACTGGGAAGATGAGGAAATAGGTACGATTTGTGTTGAAAAGTATACTTTAGAACTATTAACGACCTTTGCCTAGCTGACTTCAAATTGTATATATGTCTTGTGCCTTGTTGCTATAATCCGGCTGAGAGAAGTCAGTACGCTTAATCAATGAAGGATAGTGACACAGGCACACTAATTCATAGGCTTGCTTACATATGAGCTTCAATGAATGTTTTTTCTTCATAGCAATTTATTGGATCCATTACATTTTCAGCCCATGGTGAACCATCCCGGGATTCATCCTCTGAGCGTGATAGACCTTGGAACTTGCCGCGTCCCTCGAATGTACGACCAAAGACAGAATATCCTATTGTAATTATAAGTGATGAGGAGGAGGAACTAGACTTTTCATTGTCTGAATCTGCATCAGGCCCTTCAAAACCTGATCTGGTTGTGTATTCAAATGCAACAGGCCCCTTAAAAACTGCCGACATCTTTCACATGCTTACTGATAGGCTTCATTTAGAAAAGGTTTCTACGGTTAGGCCTATTGGGGTCACGACCAATAAAACGTTTTTGATTGATAAACGCAAAGTCGACAGAAAAGACCTCACTGCTGATGACAATGGAGCTTGGGTAGGGAGTAGCAGGCCATCTAAGTACTATTATGCTGAGGTGGGAGATTCACACTTTACTGTGCGAGAAACATCTCGCATAGAAAGATGTGGCGCCGAGGTATATGAGGCATACATAAAGGAAAGGCGTGGCAGATCATTTGTTGAGGTAGAAGTACCACTAGAGTCGGTTTATAAACTTACCAGGTACTACACTAAATGTGCCAGTAATCCCAGATTCCACCGATTGATAATAGATGTTTCATACTGGGAAGGCGGGGTGGTAGAGGACATTCAGTTAAAGCCACATGGCAACACAAAAAACAGTGGACGGGCTTATTTGCGAACTGCCCCATCTCCATTAGATCAAATGGAGAACAAATGTAAGAGACAGGTGAAACCTACAAAGATCTATCAGGAGTTGATCGGAGAAAATGGGGGTGGTTTGGTTGAAACATTCTCTACTCAACCGAGGGATAAACAGCAGGTGTACAATGTCAATTGGCGCCGGTCAAAAGTGCCCAAAACTACATCTACTGGTGAAAATGATAATATATTTGCTGTACTACAACAACTGGAAGATGCTGCTTCCAGTGGTAAATATGTTAAAAAGATGGTTTTTGAAAAGGGCTCTCCAAGTTGCATAAATTTTACTGATCAACAGCTCTTGGACGTACAGAGGTTCTGTACTGGGCCTGACTGCTCAATTCTGAGTGTTGATATGACGTTTAACCTTGGTGAATTTTATGTTACCACCACAACATTTGAAAACAGGAGCCTGATCAGCAATAGAACTAGAAAATACCCTACCTTTCTTGGCCCCGTGCTCGTCCATTTCAAGAAAGACAGAGAAACATATGAAAACCTACCAAAGCAAATGCTACTCTATTGCCCCAACTTGAGAGACTTAGGGCTTGTAGACTGCCACGACATCATAGGGTTGAGGGAAAAAAATTGAGACTTGTAGAGGTAGGTGGCCTACCAAATTTTTTCAATGGTTTTTAAAAAACAAAATAGATGATATAGCTGAATCAATGCTGGTGTGTGTCCGAGAATTAGCAGGGTTAGGGGACCCGCCAAAACCCTACACTCAAAACCAGATCGAGAGGATGAATAGGCTAATCAAGCAACATGTGAACCATAAGAAAAGTGATTGGCCAGTTTTGAATGATGCCCTACATGCTCTCGTAAAAGAGCAATACCTGGAGGCAGAAAGGGCGGTGTATGGGCTAGGGGACTACAGGTTGAGCGATAAGTTTCAGCATCACCATGTAGATCCCCATCAGTGGCAATCGATGACGCCTAAACTCCAGCAGGTTCATCTGAGGAAATTCTTCACAGACAGTGTTAGTTCTCAATCTGTACCAGCTGTGTCTGTTCCTGCCAGCCGAAGACATGCAAGCTGCACTAACTCCAAAGCTCCGAGTACGAGCAGTCAATTTGTGCCCTCGGCAAACATTCCTGGTGATCATCATAATGCCAACATCCTCTCGGTTTCTGTTGAAAACGCAGATATTTCATCTCTTGCCAGAGGGACACTCCAAAATGTATGGGCAAAGGCTGGGGTTTTGCTCACAACATGCAACTCCATAGTTCGCGCGTCAGGACAAAACCAGGGTGCTTTCTCTGTTTTGTCGGAAAGTAACGTCAATAGGCCACATTATGTGTACAAAAATGGCAATCAGATAAAATGCGATTGTCAAATGTACCAAGCTGCACATTTGTGTTCTCATGCTGTGGCAGTGAGTCAAACGTTGGGTTGCCTGGAATTATATCTCGCTTGGGTCAGGACAAAGGGAAAAGGACCAAATTTAAGTTCTTTTCTAAGATCTTCTTTGCCGAAAGCAGCAGGCAAGAAGCCAGGTCAAGCCACACGAAAGACCTCAAAAACAAAAAAGCTACCTGTTCAACAGACAGTTGAGAGGATTGTTGATCGTCCACTATTCACTGAAGTGTGGCACAAAAACAACAACTTCTTTGTCACATTCATTGATAAATCGTGTAAAAAATGTGCATCATGTCTCATTGATTTTCCTGTTCGAGTGAAGGTTTCACCTTATGACATTGTTATTGTTCATAAAGAAAGGTACGAGTATCCAGTCCAAAACGGTGAAAACATAGTTTGGATGCCAACACGACAAAGGCAACGTAATGTGTACTATCACCCGGATAGCAGTTGCATCACAAAAAGACATCCGTACTTCACTATTTCTATGCTGTCGATAGATCAGGATGTTAAGCGCCAGTTGAAACCTGTCCACTGGAAGTTATTGAGGGATTGGCTTAACTATCAACCACCTGGCGTTGCCTTTGAATTGTAATTTGTGTGAGTTCCATACTGAGTGTTAAATACAGGTTGTCTCATCTGAACCAGTAAATTAAGCTCAGAGTATGTATACTGATGACTTGCTCAATATAGAGGGGGGGGGGGTGAAGTGCTCATAACCCTTGATAGCTCAAGATGGGGAACCCACGTCAATTTTTCTATGTGTTCTGAACTAAAAAAGTATTGTTGATAGTTAATTGTGTCCACATGTGTGTAGTAGTAGAGTAGTAGATTTCTTTCCTGTATAGGATAGCTGAATATTAATCAGATTTTATCTCGTGGACAATCTACATCTATAGTGAATACTAGTTTGCATTTTGATATCGGCTTAATTTTGCCTTAACCTCATATATGCCATGGCCATGTAATTGCAAGCTACTAGTATGCTTGTAAATGATTGTATCTGTTGACTCGTATAATGAGAGTGAAGAAACTGCTGAAACTTGTATTGAATTGTGTTTAGCCAAATATTGTTGGAACATGTGTTCACAGTCTCAGGAGTGATAAGTTTTTTCGTTGGTGGAGATATTCCATTATGTGTAACGGTACGGTACTCCAACACCCAACATCTGACTTATCATAATCATTTTCATCAACTGGTATCCAATGTTAAAACCATTTTATTTTTATTTTTAAGAAGTTTCTTATAGAAGGATTGTGTTTTCAGCAGGTAGAAACTCTAGTAACTCTTAGCGAGATTTTGAATGAACCCTGTTAACTCACTCTTTACTCACGCCGTGCAATTTTCGTGAAACCATTTCCAATGTTGAACTGGGTTTTTCTAATACCTAATGCAAAATTACATTAATAAATGATCCCTTGCAGTGCACTGTAATGTGTCTCATTGGCTTTTCTACTTTAATTTAGCCTAACTCTAAGATGTTTTACTTTTTTAGTTCTCATTCTCACTATAAATCGAGTTGAATTAAAATGAACACTGTACATGTATATGTATATATATGTAAAAGGCCAGCAGAATGAAAGTAATATATAGCTTTCAACCATTTTCAAAAAGTAATGAGGCTTTTATTCATTATTCATTATATTTTAAATGTGGTAAAAAGGGCACCAAACACCTGAAAACAGTCCACCACATCTGACAGGGTTATACGATCACCAAAAGCTGAAGTGCAAAGAGACTCAATTATGATTGGTTGATGACTTCGCACCATTCGAGACTTTGTAGATGATCGGCAATGTTCCAAGGCTTCGTTTGGGCGGGAGGACACGGAGTATGTATTGGAAAAATATTGTTTTGACGCGAATCTAGCTAAGTTGGGTTCGGATTTTTTCAAAAATAATGATTTTTGGCGATGCCATTCTGACATGCGGGCGGTGACTTTCATTCTGTTGGCCTAATTCAGAGCAGTCATCCAAATCTTTGGCTATTCTACCTTGTATTGTTTAAGCATCACCTTGAGTCAGCCTAATTCAGAGCAGTCATCCAAATCTTTGGCTATTCTACCTTGTATTGTTTAAGCATCACCTTGAGTCATCACGACTATGAATCTTAGTCTTGTCAGATTGGCAACGGAGAGAAATTCTAGCTTAGCTAGAATAAAACCGGTCAATTCTGTAGGTTTTTTTGTAGAATAATTTGAATACGCATTATTTTCTATATTAAAATTTGTTTATAATGTTCACGGACAGTTTATTGTCTTTTCAATTATACCTACAACATGTATATCACAGGCGTATTTGTCCTCACGGCCGATAAGTGAAACTAGACGTGGAGATGTAGATTCTATCCAGCTGTTCTATCACGCCCTCGGCCTCACTGACCCTCGGTAGTCAGTAGATCCTTGCACACCAAGGTCACTTTATTGCATTCTCCTCTCCTTGCCTGCATTAGGCTACTGAACTTGGTAAGTAATGTAATGTTGCAAGATTTCGATGCATAAGCCCTTTCAACCGCCCTGGAACCTATGGGAAATTGGTGAGGGAGGTTTTTTTCGTGTCAAGAGTTCGAAGAAATTTTGACCATTTTCCGTGCGCCATTCGAACCCGCACGCCGGGGGTTTGACTAAAGAGGGAAGAGTGGAAAATGTCCAAATCCAATGCACTAAGTCTATGCATACAAAATATTTATTTCGTTACCATGGTTACTAAAATGAAAAATTCCTGTTTGGTTTTGAGGTGAAAATCAATAAAAACCAAACTTCAAGCAATCCGACCAGTAGTTTGCCCTCCAGAGCCCCAAACAATGTGGACATGAATTAAACGATCATTAATGGACTGCTCAGTGGCACAATATGAAAGCCCCTCCTATAGGACTACCTAGGCACACACACCTAGTGTCTCATCATCTCATCCAAACCGAAACGCACTTCTAGAAAGTGGCGACGTCTGGAGTTGGGATAAAGGAACCAGGCTGAAAACTGCCCGAAATCAGTGACGTCACCGTCCGCCCCCGTTGCTTTGCACCCACTAAAGACAAGACAAATTGCGAAGACGTTAATCTATGGTTATACAGCTCAATCTATTCCAAATCTAAAAATAGCAGCCAATCAAATTACATGCAGCATGCACGGGGACGAGGCCGATTTACTTATTGCGCTGAAAATGTGGAATGCCAAGGCGGGTCGCCGTGTTGCAAACAATTTACCAAATTCATCGCCTAAAAATCGATCCAGACTATCAAAGTACGCAAACAGAATTATTGTTATCAATTTAACGGATCATCAGTATTATCATTCAGTAATATTTATTTTCATGCCATATTTTTAACTTTGACTCGTTTTGTTTGACCTGTTTCTTTTGAAACGTTTCAGTGTTTACATACTACCACAAAGAAAGACTTGGACTGTCACTACGGAATGTAACTAGAAGATTTTATTTTCTCACAAATATCATTTTTTTCAGATTTATATCTTTGATTGTGACCTCACCACTGTACCATCATGGCAAGTGAGAAAAAGTTCATAAGGTTCTGTCCAGCCATCGACATAATATTTCTAAGAGAAGTTGCTGCAGTAAATCCATATTTGGACCCAGCCAAATGGGAAAAAGTTGCTGCAGAAACAAGCTGTTACCCGACTCCGGCCCGATGCCAAACCCTTTACAGAGAGATCAGTAAAGGATAGACTGAGTGTCCTTCTTACTGCATATATAAAAGAGGATATGGCAAATCTGAAGAAGTGAGTATTCAATGATTCTCTAAGCCGGTGAGCATGAATTTACTCACCTTGAGCTTTCACAGATGAGTAATTTCTCATGAATGAAGAAAAGCAATTTCATGCAAATAATAAACATGATAAATAGGACCTATATCATGTTCATTCCTCTGAACATGATTGATATGATAGGTTAAAAACACCCAGTCAGTGAAGGCTGAAGGAGACCAGTCGAAATAGGTGGGTTTTCAGTCCAAAAACTTATTTCTTTCAGAATTTTAAGCACACATTATGTTAAATCTTTCCATGATGCGTCATATTTCAGATCAGGAACAGAAGAAGAATATGCGGAGAGGGATCAACTTTTACAGGAGATTCGTGATGTAAAAGAGGAGTCTGAGGAGGCCAAGAAAGAGAAAAAAGGCAAGGTTGACCAGAAGATAAAGGAATTGGAAAAGAAAGGAGAGGAGGTCCGCCGAAAGGCGATGGAAGGACTGAGTAGTAAGTCCATAACTGTGTACAGAATGCCTCACATACCACTTTGCATACAGGCTGTTTCACAAAACCTGGGCCAGAGAAAGTGCTGATCAATTTTTGTTCAAACGGACAAACGCATACTAGTACACAAATTACATGTATGTCCTCTATTGATAAAGAAAATTATAGTTTAATTTGATTGTCATAGTACTCAGAACCACCATTTGTCATACTAAGTAGTAATCAGAACCACCATTTGTTGAGGGTTATTTCTTGCAGGGGCCCTTTTCTTTGAGTTTTCATACTCTGGCGATCCTATTTGAATTAAATCCACCACTATGAGCATGAACTGTTAGTTCTAAGAGCAGACACCAAATGGCAACACCATCCCCCTCATGCTAAAATGTCATTGTATTGGAATAATGTTTTTGGAATGGTTTTCATTTTCTTTTCAGAGGAGCCAACACCTAAGAAATCAAAATTTGATGTGGGGGATTATCTGCAGAAAAAGAATGAGCTAGAGGAGAGGAGGATAGCCATAGAAGAAAGAAGATTAGAAGGAGCAAATGAAGAAAGGAGAGGATTTATGGAGGCTCTCCTCAAGTTGGCAAACAAATAACATTTCAGGTTTTACACATCTTGAATCTCCAAGCACAATTCAACATACTGGAGGTCAAGCCAATGTTGGAAATAAGCAGATCAACTGGTCTTGTGAATGTTGACCCAGGATGGGACAAGATGGTTTACATTGTTTCACCTTATGGAACCAAATTAAACTGAATAAATAAAGTGTAAATGTTGTTCCCACATGTAGCTTTTTTATTGTACTTAGGCCAAATTTCAACAGTTTATTGGATTACAGATTCTCCCCAAAACAGACAAAAAATATAATTTGAGTTGGCCATTTTTCACTGTTTCTTTTTCTCCCCTGGCCAGTCTTCCTAAAGCTGGAATGAAATACTAAGGTAATTAATTCTGACAGCAAGTTATGCATATCAACTCCAAACATGCCAAATGTTATATTCCTATTGTAAGACCAAGTAGTTTTCCAATGTTGGTGGGTCGACATTGAAGTAGGTACCAGTGACAGAACCATTCAGACACGTGTGGCAATTTGCCAGCAAAGCCCCTACAATGTACAGCTTGCCAACAGGCTGGAGGTACAATTTCAGATTTTTTTTGAAGTCTAGGAAAGCAAAGTTGTCAACAATTTTTCCAAATTGCCACTCAACACATTCTCGTACGGCGCTCATTCGTTTGTTGAATTCTTGTTGATCTTCTGTAAGAATGGCACCCCTGAATGGTGCCAGAAGCTGAGCCCTCACCGGATAAGCGGGATCCCCATACAAACACATAGGTGTTTGCTCATGATCATTCATCGTAAAATTGACCCTTTCCACAACAGACTGGAATATAATGCAGTGCACCCTTTTATGTCCACTATAACAAACTTTTTGGTTCACTGTCGGCCTGCAAATAGGTCTTGGGGTGCCATCAATAACCTATTTGGGTACACTAACCGGCGTAGGAGCATACAGAGGCCATTTTGCCCTGTCACCACAGACCTATCGGGACCTTTGTAGACTGGTGGAATGTCCAGAGCAGTGGCAAGTCGGGAAATTTCATCTTTCGTAAACCTAAACATCACCTTGCTCTGCTCATCGGAGATCATATTTATATTAAATCTACTATAACTTGGGTCAAAGGTGGATGATGAAGAACTTGCATCTTCCAACGAGTAGAGAAGCAGGTTGTCATCTTCGGACAACAGTGCCAACTTGAGCACACTCAACTTAGCCGCCATTTGGACTTTTTACACAACGATGACATCTATCGGCAAATTCGTATCTTGACGACATAGCCGCGCCATAGCCGAACGGAACTGACGACGTTACGTCAACGAGATCGAGAACGCGATAACGTGACGCAATCTATCCCGATCTCGATCACGGAAACGGGATAGCCAAATCTCTCTAGTATCAATCCGTTTTGTGGAACGAATAGGGAACTGTCAGGATCAGAATTCCCTCCAACAATCGAATAGTTCCTTTTATTATCAATATTAAGCGAAAAATCGCATATTTTGCTTTAGCGGTCATTTTCCATTAAAAAATAAAATAGTTGATATGTTTTGGCGACAGACGTCATAACGTTGTCACTTTAATGTGAAGCATTTTGAGCGGGCAAATGTCCGGATACATGCGCTATATAGGCCTACGTAAATACCATAATTATTAACGAGGAATCTATAAGACCTGAATGCTGCTGGATATTGTAATCACTGTCATGTTGAGAAGTGAAAGTGAAAGTGAAATGATGAGTCAATTGACTCATCAGGATGAGTCCATTGCATTCTGGGTAAATCGTCTGCCATTTTGGAGCACAGAATTTCTGGAACGTCAGGTCGTACAAAATCCGTGCAATCCTTGATAATCCTATGATTTAAAACATCTGTTTTACAAATACTGAATTGTGAACGCCTTGTGATTCCTTAGGATCAGTGATTTTTTGTATTAATTGCCGTGGTATTTTGTGATCGCCAAAACTTTGGCAGCAGATTCCAAACCCTGTACATCATGTATGCATTGTGTACAATAATGTACATCAGCGTGCATGTTATTTTGTTTTCTGCACTGCCTGATGGTGCGTAGCCCTCATCAGTGGGTCAAACATCCTTCCTAATTGATAAAGGGGTCAGTCATCAAAACTGCACGCAAAAGTAGGCCCACCCTGACCCCTTGCTCTCAAAAACGAGTCATTTGACTCACCACATGCAAGCCCGATCAGTTCAAAATCCCAAGTAATTTGACTGACCTGAGTGAGTCAACCATCCAACTACAGCAGTACATTTACTTTACACTGGCTTTGAATGCGGGCAACAGTTAAGCCTCTAGTCGGAGCTTCATTTCTTGGTACCAAAAATGAATAGGGGCAGTAGGCTACAGTTGTTTATTGGTACTACCAAGCATTATGAAGGAAAGCTGGAACACCTGATCTGTGAGAAGGGTTCGGTAAGTTCATATGCTGTAGGGTTCTATCAGCATTAGCACTAATTCATTTTCCAATAATTACTAGTAATTCCTCCAAGGTTTCAAAACCACATTGATCTGAAATTCGTTACCTGATACCATGGTATTTTTTCAATGAAATTGGAGAGGCGGCAATCTTTTGAAAGTCTGTCATGTTCAAATTAAGATATTGTCACAGGAAAAGTTAAACAATAAGAGAGTATATTTGAAATCGTTAGATTTGACCGAGGGTATATCTTCTATCTTCAGGAACTAGAGAATGTCCAGTCCCCTCTGTTGGTATATGAAGGGAAAATCTTTCCTGAGGGTGAGGAGAGGAATTATTGGGTGATGGCCGAGAGTGCAGTAATCGCTGAACCATTCGAGCTGATCCAAGAAATCGAATGCTTGCTAGCAACATACTATGTGTTCAATATGTAGTATCCGAAGGAAATCAGTAACACTCTGTCATTCCTGCAGAAGGCCATCCTGAATCTGACTGACAAGGCGCCAACACCACGGAAGGTGGTGTCATTAGTGACGAAACTTGCTCAAAAGAAATTACTTGTGAACATTTGATTTGATGTGTGCTTGAACATTATATCCTCTCCAACAAAAGAAACTGTGCATGCCAAAATTGTAATATTTTTTTCAGGTTCATAAACCATTTCAAATTTTGTGTTACCAAACTTGCAACTGACAGAATGTCTCCTTCATGTTCTCAGAGGCTGCTTGAAATTGCCAACATTGAAGTCACAAAGTCAACGTCACTTGGTGTATCTTCGCCTTTGGGGCCAAATCACCATGTGTAAGTGTTCTGAGGTGCACGATTGCATGCGATTAGTTGTGATTAGTTGTGACAAGCGGAGTCGTATTCCTTGCCATTCATTCCTGATTGTGTAGTTAATCATTGATACATGTTGTTACAGTTCTATTTTTGCATTAATAAATTGTTTTAACTGAATACTGTAATTCATAATTTGTTTCGTTCCAGTTGATACATTTTTTGGTCAGCTTACCCGATTTGAAATGACTCTTAGGCCTTCGTGTTAATTGACTCAATTGCGAGTTATTTGACTCGAAGTATACTCAGATGTTTCTGAGTCATTCAAATGGAGGGGTGAGTCAATCGACCAAGAAATGAGTCAAAAGACCCAAAGTGGAGATGAGTCAGCTGTGAGTCAAGTGACACACAAAGTGAGTCCCCTTGACCCATTTATTCTTTGACTCACCAGAATGAGTCAATTTACTAAAAGTGAGTCGAATTAGGGATAATCGATTTTACTCATTTTGATGAGTCATTATAGCAGGCTGGGACTCACTGTGGACGTGTTACCACTTAGTGAAAAACAATGGGCCACGGCTAAAAAAGTAGCAGCAAAGCGGAAGAAAAAGGTTTTGAAAAGTCAGTCTACCGCGATGTGGTTCTACATGTTCTAGATCTACCCGAAAATTCAGAGAAAAAGGATGGATATCATGTTCAATGTTATAAGAACTTTAAGGCAGTTTCAACCAGACAGTCATCAGCTGACGACACTGGTGAGACTGACATAACCGACACTACAACCTCCGGCACACTGCATTTACGTTCTGCAACATCAGATGAAAAACCGACAGCTTCTGGTATATTCCCACCACAATGTTTGTTTTGCGGCAATACAAAAAAGCGCAAAAAGGGGGTGCATGAGGTTGCTGGTGCTTGAGAAAATCTCAAGGCTGGCGAAAGCATTCAGGAAGCGGCATTGGCTTTGAATGATGCGAGGATTTTGTCTAAAGTCAGTAGCATCGATCTCGTCGCCAAGGAGGCAAAGTACCATCATTCTTGCAAAAGTGCTTTTCTGAAAACAGAGTTAAAATCAAAGCTATCAGTAGCAGTGTCGACTTTTTATTGACCACCGATCCATCGTCATCGATTGAGGATATTCAAGCATATGTTGAACAATCCGTTATAAGCAACAAAAGGTCAGAACTCCTTACGTTCGTGTATGCTTGGTATTTGGACTTCTGCAAAATAGCCTCAGAAACACCTCTAAATAACGCTCAAAGCCTAATGCGAAATTTGGTGAGAAAGTTTGGTGAGAAACTTAAATTTCAAATGCCACTAGGAAAGAAATTAGGATTGATTATGTACAATTCAGAAACTGCTGATGATGCAATACGCGTTGCATATGACTATGCTTCCGATGATGAACAAATTGTCACTAAGGCAGCTCTCTTACTCAGGAAGCATCTACTTGATGTGCCAAAGAAGGATTTGCCTGAAAATCCTTATTTGGATGACCTCAAGGAAGGTGATGCGTCCCCTCCTGCTCTGCTCTCTACTTTCTTCACCACCTTGTACTGTGGACAAAATCCCACAAAGTGTACTGATCATGTCATGCGTCGCGTTAAGTCATCATGTGACGATGCCCTCTTCATAACCAGGAGGGGTAAGGTCAAACCGGCAAAACAAGTAGCACCAGGTGTTGCGATAAAATCTGTCACAGGTAGCAATGAAACGGCCAGGGGCCATTGTGCTCACCGTATAGATATTTGGTGCTTTGTAATTCATCCAGATTAAGAAACATTGTACATGTATAGTATACAGGTCAAACCAAAGTCAGTATGACATGTGATGTATCGTTGCTTGGAGTAAGTACCATAAGAATATCATCAAAAACAAGTCAATAATAAACAAGATATTGCACTTTTTACCTATTTTAGTTTTGGCCTCCTGGTGGCCAAGTTGAGTACCAGATCAGATCGAAATTCGGTGTCCGAGGTTACATGACGTAGGGAGTCATGTGTATCAAATTTCAAGTTCAAAGCTTTAGTGGTTAAGAAACGTGCCATAGTTACAATCAAACGACAAATTTACGCCATTTGACCTCTGTGACCTTGAAAAGCAGGTCAGATCAAAAACTCATATGATATGTGATGTATCCTTGCTAGGAGAACCTACCATAAAAATGTTATTGAAAACGAATCACTAAAAATAAGCAAGATATTGCACTTCTTACTTTTTCCATTATGGCCCCCTGGTGGCCGAATAAAAAATCAGATCGAGCCAAAATTCGGCATCAGAGGTTATCTGATGTAGGGGGTTATATGCACCAAGTTTCAAATTCATAGCTTTACTGGTTAAGAAACGTGCCATAGTTTACACTCTAATGGCCAATTTACGCCATATGACCTCTGTGACCTTGAAAAGTACGTCAAATTGAAAACCCGTAGGATATGTGATGTACTCTTCCTATGGGTACCTACAATAAAAATTTTATCGAAAACAAGTCACTTATAAGCGAGATATCACACTTTTTAGATTTCCACTTTTGGCCCCCTGGTGGCAAAGTTGAGAATCAGATCAAACTGAAATTCAGCACCAGAGGCTATGTGATATAGGGGGTTATATGTACCAAGTTTCAAGTTCATAGCTTTAGTGGTTAAGAAACGTGCCATAGTTTACACTCTAACGGCCAATTTACGCCATATGACCTCTGTGACCTTGAAAAGTAGGTCAAATTAAAAACCCATATGATATAAGATGTATATTTGCTATGAGTACCTACAACAAAAGTTTCATCGAAAGCAAGTCACTAATAAGCGAGATATCACACTTTTTAGATATCGACATTTGGCCCCCTGGTGGCCAAGTTGAGAATCAGATCGGACCGAAATTCAGTGTCAGAGGTCACCTGACCTAGGGGGTGCTGTGTACAAAGTTTTAAGTTCATAGGCCTAGCGGTTAAAAAACGTGCCACTGTTTTTGAACTAGGATACGACGGACGACGACGACGACGACGACGACGACGACGGACGACGGACACTGCGGTATCGTATAGACTCCCCTACGGTGAGCCAAAAAGGTTGTTCAGGTCTGAAATGTTTTGGCCACAGCATTAACTACCACTGCATAGAGGAACTTGAAACAGAAACAGCAGAGCAAATTCAAGAAAGACAACTGTGTCGTGCCCTGATGGAACCCTCAAAGGCAAGCCAATGGGTGTTGCATTTAATAATTTTGATGAGTTGACTAACATATTATCTGGTGCGGACACACTACACGACACAATGGGCATCCTTTACCAGAACGTACCAGATGAATCCAAAGAAATCAGGCCAATTGAAACAGACAAGTCAGCACCACTTCCAACTATCATCCCTAGCGTCAGAAGGGGGAAGAAAAGGTCATTGGAGCAACAAGACCTAGTACGAGAACCATATCGCAAAAAACCGAAAATGACAGTTTTCCATTATAAATACAGAGATGTCTTCAACCTCCCTGATGTCAGTGATGCTGCAAGGAAGTTGGACTTGATGTGGATGATGAATCATGCTGTAGATGTCGGCAAGGTCCCAATGTGGGTTGGATACAATGCCAATTGATACAAAGATAATATCCCAAAACAAGAGGTCCGCTATATGCCAAATATGAGACAACCCATTAGGCGAGAATTTTTTTATCAGTTGGTGCCCGGATCCGCCGACCTCCCGAAGTCTGAAATAAGAAAAAAGAAAAAAATTGTATATCTAGCCAGTCTCGGATCCGCCGATTCGAACATTACCGATTTTTTAAAAAAAATTGTTTTATTTTGAGCTCCGACGCCCGACAGTAACTTAAAAGATCAAAAATATTTTTTTCAAAATCAAAATTCGACATGATTGAATTAAAATTAGCTTCGTCAGATTGATCATTTGAATTGAAAGTGCGAATGCCAAACCAGCTCTGCCAGACCTAGACTGGTTCTTGTCCTTCCCTAATGCATCCACAGTAGATATTAAGACGAGAACCAGTCCATTGTTATGAGTCAGAACCAGCTGAGAACGGCAACATGGCGTCCATGTGGTTCGTGGTGTCCCACTGGCAAGGAGTGAAAACGTATCGCCATAGTGTCTCAACATACCCAACTGACAATGGATCTTGAACTATTGGCGACCTTATCGCCAAGGGGTGCTATCCATAGAAGGGAAAACTACGGAGAATGGACCAAGTACGATTCTCCAAGCTGACATGCCGTCAGACACCGCTGCTTCGTTTGGGTGCCGCATCCTCGAAGTCAAGCACGCAGCAGCACAGACTGAAGAGAAGAGGATTGACGATGTGACGCCGAGTGCAATAGACGTCCTTATGAATGCTGCTAGGAATTACAGCAACATCCCTCCTCAAAGGTATGTAGCCCCCAACTTGTTTACGCACGTGGGCATAGCCTGCATACATAATAAATTTGATGTACATGATGTATGTACATGTGGCCTTTGGCTAGGATGTAGGACGTCAGCCAGGCGCATCACAATCTTTAACTGTGTGCAAGACTCAGTTGTCATGTCAGATTGCTGCTGGGCTTGTCTGTCTCTATCATGCTATAAGTCTATGGGCCTAGCTCTGAAGCTAGGCCCTATTAATACAAGGCCTGTGCCTGTGGCCTTGGCTTGCCTAGGACTAGACCTAGGTGGGTGCTACCATTGCCTAGGCCTATCTGCATTCGAAATGCACAGCTAGGCTTAGGCATGCATGGGCGTATGAAGTATGGCTGAGTTTACTCTCTGCTGCATATTTTAAATGAAGTGGGCTTATTGCACTGCATATCAAAGAGATGTCCACTGTCCATGCACCATGAGGTGATTGACCTAGAAATTTCAAGAGAATCTTTTTTAGCCCTCGACGGACAATGAGACATTGTTCTGAAGTACCGGTACCAAGATCGGTAAACTTTTCCCATGCAACCTCGGTCCAAAACATGCATGTCAATACAGTTCATATACCAGTATTAACTTCTGTCTTTTCATATTTCAGGGCACCAACGAATTCCCATAACAGGGAGTACAACAAATTATTGGAGATTTGTCAGGCCATGAACGTTGGCTTTCTTCCAAGGCAAGTTGACACCGTTGGCGTGGATGTCCTGAGTGTGATTAGTGAGGCCCTCTGGTACATAGCTGCACACCATGACAAGGAATCTTGGAGTGATTTTCGACAGCCTGTTTACTTTTAAGCAGCATGTCTCCTCCATTGTCCAACGTGCGAATATGGCACTACACAACATAGGCAAAGTCAGGAGGTATCTCTCAGCAGATGCAACTCACTTGTTCACCCAGCTTCTGGTAACCTCGAGACTGGATTTCTATAATTCCCTACTTGTTGGTCTCCCGGCAATCACAGTGGGGCCATTGAAGAAAGTGCAGAACACTGCTGCTCGTCTGGTAGTCAGATGCTGGAAGTCGGTGCATATAACGCCAATTCTCCATGAACTGCACTGGTTGCCGGTAGCACAGCGAATTCAATACAAGGTTCTCATATTTGCTTTTAAAGCAATATATGGATTGTTCCATGTTATATTACCGAGCTCATTGTCGCGCAGTCTCACTCGTTCGACCTGCGATCGCAGGGGTGTGTCAGGCTGCGGGTGAGTCCAAAGCCGGTTGTACCATCATGCGGTGACCAGGCTTTCTCTCTTGCAGCCCCACAGCTCTGGAATGCTCTGCCCGAACGACTGAGATTGTGCGACAACCTTAACTCATTCAGAGTCCTTATGAAAAACCACCTCGTTCGGGAGGCCTTTGGATTAGTTGGTGTTTCCATTGTAAAGCGCATTGAGTGGACAATTGTCTGGATACTGCGCTATATAAGCATCATTTATATATATTTATACAGCGGTCCATCCCGATTGTGGCTTTCAACGATATAAAAGACTTCAACGACTACATACATAACCACAAGGCAAAACCAATGGTAAGACTGATCTCATGTCTAATCCTTTCGACTGAACACCGGGTCCAGCCTTTAAACCTCTTGTAAATTGTGCATTTCCCTGTACTGGCGAAGTCAACTTTTACTATTGGTTTTTGTCCCCATATACATGTACAATGTAGGCCTACAATGCAAGAATTGTGCAAAGTTCTTAGAAGCCTATGGCATTGAATGATCGCCCACTGGTGCATTCTCACTTGACATGAACTGACCTGACACTTTTTTATTTCAGCTAACTAGTGATGGTCTGAAAATTCCCCTTGATGAATTGGCACGGATACTCATGTTGCCCTGGTTTGCCAACAGCAAGTTCAAGGCATTCAAAGTGAACGTTGACGACTTGGCTAAGGCTTTTAAGTCCTATCTGGACTATTTAACCGCACACAGCAAACGTCAATCTGCTGCATGGTCTTCAACTCAACCAATCAGATCATTGCAAGACAACTGGCTTTACAAAGTATTCCCTGGTGTTACAGGTCCAATCAAAGTTGAATATCAACAACTGGGTGAGGCCATTTGATTTGTGAACTTAAAGAGTACAAACACTTGCATTTGTTGAACTATGAGCCTGAGGACAGATATGAAAGGAGAGATTGGCTACCATATTCGGTTGCTGTGTATACCTACCAACAGGGTGGGAACTTGAGAAACCTGAATTTTATCTGGAGAACCTACGCCACAGGTTCAAGTGATGAGAAAATGATACAAGTGGTGAATGATATTCCAAAACACATTCCCTTGTACTCGACAAGATCTATGCGGCGTCAATTTTTTGACAGATACACACCAGCAGGTATAAAGCCAGCAGTACTGAGGGATATATACAAGTATCTCACACATGATGAGTCAAGTACAGAAACGTCGAAGATGGAGGATGTTGATTGTAGGGTTGTTGCCTGGTTGGCCAGCAGCGACAACCCAGATTTGTTCTATGATCTGCGGAAACTGAATGGCAGGCCCCACAATGCTCTGTTTAACCCTTTCTGGGAAGAGCTTCAGCGGTACCTAGATGAAACATGTGCTGTGAACGACAGGCACCACGATGACCTGATGTATCTACCATTTGCGATGTCGGTTTGCGATTTGAAGGAAACTATTTCGGACAGACTGCCGGAAGATACTCCTGCCCCATCTGTGTCATGGATTCGCTTGAACTTTTCTCCGCAGAACAATTTAAAAAAAACAGCACTCAACTACACTGGTTGGTTTAATGTCAAATATGCGGTTCAGCAGCGGCTGCTGCGCCAGGAGCACGAAGACCAGTGGTTCTGTGGTCACCAGTGGAAGATGCTTCGTCAGATGGCGATAAGCTTGAGGTCGCATTCAGTTCTCGTTTGTAGTGATGACAAATCGATTGTACCTGTGGGTGAACCCGATGTACCCATATCAACAGGTGTCCGTGCGCATCATGGTGCAACACTTGCTGCTGCTGACCATGATTTCCACACATGCGGGATAGTCCCTTACATTACATTCCTCATAGACATTCCTGAAGTGCTGGAAGATGGTTTTTACAGTGGCAGTGTTCTCGCCAGGCCATTTAAATTTGAGCAGTGAAAATGCGCCCGTCTAAAATTAGCCCGCCCTGTTAAATTTGTAGCCGCCCTCCTTGAGTTCACCTCTGCCATGCTTAAATTCAAGCCAATAGTTACACAAACACAGCCGTAAATATCGCATATAAATATTCCGCCGTCACTCAACGATCATTATCCCACCGCAACCCGACTGCCAGCCATCACAATTACCTGGTACAGCACTACATCAACTCCCGGCAGGCGATTTGCGCTACACTGCCTACCAAATTCTGTGTCAAATTGCTGCCGATCGAGGCAGACTCTGTTCCAAACTGCATTATTGATATAGCGTCGGCAAGCGTTGATTCTAGTTCGTGTAACATACTGTCGACACATGTATGCATGTAGGCCTTTGCTTTGTATTTTGACAAAATATCAATTATATTTCATTTAATTTTAGAAGCCCGAGTGAAAGAGTATTCTTTTCCATTTTTTTAAAATGATCATACTCGTAGCGGTAGGCCTATATTTCAATGTAGGTTACCATGCCACCTAGGCCTCTACAATTTTTTAATAAAGTTAACATTTTGACATGATTAACGTTTTACGATTTGACCTTGTTGTTTTAGAATTAACGCGTGGGCATCGCCAGATAAATATGTTGGATTAAGACACAAACAATTAGACAATTGGACGAAATTTTATTTTGATGAAATACTAAATATGAAAACCAACTTCACTGGCAACACCCATGCTATAATCACCTCCGGTATCTGGTACGACTGCGGATTCTGAGATAAGCCATAGAAATTCTGTAAGAATTCTGTAAGAACTGTAAGTGATACAGCACTACTATAGTGGATGTACACTCTTAGAAATAAGGGTTTTTCAGGGGTTCTTCAGAAAACCCCCACGCCAGGGGGTTCTCCAGCAAATCCTTATTGGTTCTTGTGAAAACCTGGAAAGAAATGGTTCTCTTGAAAACCTTATATGGTTCTTTGACCCTGGTATGGTTTTTCAGGGGTTCTTCAGAAAACCCCCATGCCAGGAGGTTCTCCAGAAAACCCTTATTGGTTCTTGTAAAAACCTGGAAAGAAATGGTTCTCTAGAAAACCTTATATGGTTCTTTGACCCTGACATGGTTTTTCAGGGGTTCTTCAGAAAACCTCCACGCCAGGGGGTTCTCCAGCAAATCCTTATTGGTTCTTGTGAAAACCTGGAAAGAAATGGTTCTCTTGAAAACCTTATATTGTTATTACCGTATCATTAGTAAAGCGTTCGCGAGACAGAGGCAACCTCATTACAAAGGAGAAGAAGATAACAGGTTTATAGTTAACCCTTTTCAGTCATTTAGTCAGTAGGATAACCTTGTGGGTATGTCCCTAGTTCCCGTGGCACTTGGAAGCATTGTGCAGTTGTAGCAGCCCCAGTGTTCCTATGTCACTAACCCAAACCATAACCATGGCCTCGACAACCGGACTATTGTAAGCCAGACATCTTTTCCTAGGACATTTATTCCTTTCACACCTGGTCCCAGCGATGCCTAAAATGTTTCCTGGTCAAATTCAAGTAACATTCATTAGATTAGGGCCCAGGGAGAGGTGTCACTCCTATACGTGGACAAACTCACAGGCTCTGCATCCAGGCCTCCCCATAAAAATCCGTCCACCACTGTATTCAAAATCAATCTAAGGCACTATCCTGCCCCTGTTATCTCTCAATTCCCCCACAGTCCCCGAGATTCGTGGTGTTGCATGTAGCTCCTTCAGCCCCAAAGGGGCCAGAAGGGCCGAATATCACGACAAGACCTTACACCCCCTGCCCCCCCCCCCCCCCCCGCCCCACTGCAGTCTCCTGACCCCATGTCAAACCCCCTCTCCCGGCCCTCCGCCTGCGGGCCCGGAATGACATGTCTCCCGACATGATGGCCAGACATGCCAGAATTTTGCAACAACTTACCCCTAGAGTGAGATCATGGGAGAATTATAAAAAACAAGACTTAAAGTTGTCTATACGCTTGATCATGAGGTGTGATAGTTTTTTTGCCCTCAGGACTGCTCCTAATTTGCCTATGACCCTACATATGCTGCTTTTGAAAGTGGAACTATTTTCTCTCGATTGTGGAGGATGTTTACTTGGGACTTTTAAAATTCTGACGTGTTTCAGAAATGCTAATAAAAAATTGTAGCATCTTTTCTAATCGACATAAATGTTTACAAGACATGCAATAAAACAGGGGAGGAGTTTTATTTTTTTAATCATTTTTAAATCAATGAACGTATGTATGTACAGTGAATATTACGATATTAATAAGCCCCCCTCTTAGGAGGGGCTCTTAAGATACACGTGTGTGCGGGAGTATATAATGAATGAAGAGAAATAAAGAGAGTAACTATTGTATATCCAACAAACAATTTTTTTTGGTTTTTCAAAATGGCGCTGAATAAATAAATCAGACCAGTTGTAACAGGTTACGAGAACATCTAATTTAAATCTTCATGGGAATTCGCTACATATGCCTAAGAAATTGGCCAATTATATTGATATTTTTATTAGAGAAATATCCATCATAAATAATGATAGAAAAGGGTGGTTTATTTCAATTTTGTGTCGACATGGTCGAGGTCACGTGACATAAACAAAACAATCACACTGCACACCCGTCCAAAAAAGGCACTTTAAGAAAAACAAATATGTTTTTCCTGCTTAAAACCACACTGAAGACTAAGTTATTTTGGTCTACTACACAAATCTGAAGTATCAAAATGAATCACAAACTAGAACTAGCTCTATTTAGCAAAAGTTGCGTGAAAAATTCGGGTGAGCGACATACTGCACCCTAGCGGCCAATAATTAAACTACTTTCAGCCGTCTGCTCCGGTCTCGTTAGGGAGTTTTTCCCAAATGTACGCGATGATGACGTGCCCCATTAACAGGACGTAACATCTATTTTAAAATGCGTTTCCAAAGTGAATGTATGAGGACAACCCATTTGTGTCGTATATCACTGGAAACGCTCGATTCCCGTGAATAAGGACAATCACAATGTATTACATTACCAAAACAAAAATGTGTCAGAAGGAACTATGCATAGTCCCAACATGGGGGGTTTGGGGGGGTTTCCCCTCCGTTGTACTGGGTAAAAACGTTACGCTATCATAGGGGGGTTCGGGGGTGCTCCCCCGACCTAAAGGGGGGCTCACTAAGTCCTTGACTTTACATATTACTGGTCTTTACCATAAATTGTTAAATATGTAATATTTTCTGACAAAATGACATACCTGGTACCTCTTAAAATTGATCATTGATTGATACTACCACAACCATAATTTTTTTTACAGAATGGAGACTGTGAAGGAAGCAACCAATACATGGTCAAAAGACAATGTGGCAAGCTGGCTGGATGATATTGGCCTGGGAGATTTCGCCCCTGCATTCCTTGGTAAGGCATTGTAAGGTGCACTGAATCAAGATGCCTCATGTGTTCAGATGTCCCCACTGTTCTTTACAGAAATTCTCTGATCTGAAATATGCCAGGCATTTGTCACTAATGCATCCACTGGACAATGTAACTTATGATAGTGATATAATGGATGTTAACTTGGATATTGAGGATGGAGAAGGTGAACAAGTTGTTATCAATGAGGAATTGTCAATTGAAGACATGTTGTATGGGATTCAGAAACACTTTGCCCTGTTCTTGTTAAAATTGCAGGAGGAACATGTGCTCCAAAAGGTAGTGCAAGAAAATATTTCTAGAGACACTAGGTTTTTAATGGAATTCTTCCTGGCAAATTACTCCAAAATAATAAGATATCAGTTAAAAAAGATTGGCCTCAATTTTGAGGATCGTGATGACCTAAAAGAAATCCTCTAAGATGAGAAATTTACAGTTCTGCTAATTGGTCCCTGGTCGATTTCGTGTACAAAAGGGTTGCATTGTATTGTAGGTGTCGGTGTCGTGTTGCCAACTTTCGTAGCTAACGTCCCCATTGGGATAGACTGTGTGAATATTCCGCCTTTGCCAGCATCAGTGAACCAAATAATTTTTCTTTTATAGAGTGTGGTTGTTCCTGAAGGGGAGGATGAAGCAAGTGTTCAGTCTCATCTCCGGGTTCTCCTGGCTGAGTGTAAGAAAGTTAATCCCAACACAGACATTTTATCTGACAAAATGAAGAGGACTGCACATCATCGCCAAAATCTTATTGCCAACCACTCGGCAAAATTTGTCTTGGAGATTTTTCCCTGTCTAATGAGAAGGAAAATGGTGAGAACTATTCTGTACTATGTTGATATCATATCATGTCACGATTGGCACATTATAATCTTCATTGGTCTACTAACTACATGAACTAATAATAATATAGGGTGGTAAGGGGCACCTGTTTTAACATTGTTATGCCTGGATGGGGTACTTTTAGAAGAATGACACCAAGAAAGTCTTATTCAATTGGAGGATTCAGTAGTTAAGTTTCCATTTGTGTGAGACAGATTCAGATCAGTCAACTCATGGTATTTCCAATTTGATTGTTATTTCAACAGATGTTATGTCATCATAGGTTGGATGATGAGGGCAGAATGAAAATAATTGGAATTGGAATTTGTGGTCATTTACCCTCATTGCTATGCATGTTTGTTGCAATATGCAATGCATGGTAGAGGTCATCCTGAATACACTACATGAGGGGTTCTTACTGCAAGGCTTCTACGTTACAACAGACAGTCTGTGTTGACATACAAGTATTTCAGTAAGAACCCCTGATGTATTCAGGATGGGTAGAAGTTACTGTTTACTGTCAACATCATAATAACAACTTCTTTCTTGCTTTTTTCAGAACTGCAGGCAACAGTTGGAATTCTGTTACTTCCAACGTGGTTCCAGGAGAAGCCAGAATCATTGTTTTTGATTGATAAGGTGTGTATCATCAAGAATATATATCATGTTGACCATGATAGCAGTCAAGATGTAATGCCATTGTACTGTAGGATTCCGCCTGTCCCGCCAGATTGCAAGGTCAAGAAAAATCTAAATAGCTACGCTACTGCTATACATTTTGCTGTTCTAATGGTTTACACTACAGATATAGAGCAGAACCCTTTCCATACTTGTAACCCAGTTATTTTCCAAATTGGTTGGAGAATTAGATGAAAATAATGCGTGTTGCAAAATGAACTTTGTGATGCTTAGTAATTGGCAGGACAGGCGGAATCCTACAGTATTTAATCAGGTTTCTTGTTGGTCCTTAAAAATTTTGTAACTTTACAGGGCTTCCGGGGACCTAGGACCCAGGGTCATATACCATCAGAATTAAAAAAGGACCCTCCATTTTGCAATAGCTAATTGGAAATATTGAAGGACTCCTGGTTTTCAGTGAGTAAAAATTGGCATTTGACCCCCGATGCAAATACTCCAGTGGAAGCCCTGAATTTGATAGTGTCTTGTAAAAGTATGCAAACGTTTTATTAAATGTAATTGCTGTAAAGATCAGAGGACCAGTACATCACTTACCGTACCATTTATGGCTCATGGTTCATGGTAACAACTGGAAGCTTACAATGTACTACATGGTAGACAGTAAAAAAGGCACCAGTAAAAAAGGCACTGGTAAAAAAGGGAGAGAAAAAAAGGCACTGGTAAAAAAGGCACTGGTAAAAAAGGGAGAGTAAAAAAGTATGCAAACGTTTTATTAAATGTAATTGCTGTAAAGATCAGAGGACCAGTACATCATTTACCGTACCATTTATGGCTCATGGTTCATGGTAACAACTGGAAGCTTACAATGTACTACATGGTAGACGGTAAAAAAGGCACCAGTAAAAAGGCACTGGTAAAAAAGGGAGAGTAAAAAAGGCACTGGTAAAAAAGGCACTGGTAAAAAAGGAAGAGTAAAAAGGCACCAGTAAAAAAGGCACTGGTAAAAAAGGGAGAGTAAAAAAGGCACTGGTAAAAAAGCACCGGTAAAAAAGGTACCAAGTAAAAAAGGCACCGGTAAAAAAGGCACCGCAAACATGTCTTCCTAGGTAAATGAAATGGCCAGGGCCATTGTGCTCACCTCATGTGGAGGAAAGATGGATAAAGAGCATGGTATTGTGTCATGTAGTGTTAGGTTTGATGTAGGTCCAAGCAATTACAATTTCCCCAAAATGGCCAATTTACAGTACATTCGACCTCTGTGACCTTGAAAAGTAGGTCAAATCAAAGAAGACCCTGGTGACACATTGAATGGTTGTTAGAATTAGATGTACCTATGATATAAAATTGGTGCCAATCGGGCAAGTGATTACTAGGAATAATGGCATTTTGAAGAATTTAGGATTTGGCCCCCTCCCTCCCTGGAGGCCAAACGGCAAATCAGATCGCACCAAACTTCAGTACCTGAGATCACCTGACCAAGGGGTACATGTGTACTAATTGTGATCAATAGTCATTGCAGTTAAGAAACGTGCCATAGTTACGGCCTGACGGCGAATTTACGCCATTTGACCTCTGTGACCTTGACAAGAAGGTCAAATTAAAAACCTGTGTGACATATACTGTATGGTGGTTAGATGTACCCATGATATCAAATTGGTGGCAATCGGGCAAGAAGTTAAGGAATAATCACATTTTTAAGGTTTTTGGATTTTGCCCCCTGGTGGTCAAGTGGTGAATCATATTGGACCAAACTTCGGCCCCTGAGATCACCTGACTAAGGGGTAAATGTGAACCAAATTTGGTATCAATAGTCATTGCAGTTTAGAAACGTGTCATCGTTACATCCTAACGGCCAATTTACACCATTTGACCTCTGTGACCTTAAAAAGGAGGTCAAATCAAAAACCCGGAGGATATATGATGCACCTTTGCTAGAAGTACCTACCATATTTTTTTCAAAATTTCCCGACTACTATTAAGGGAGATATTGCATATTTTCACTTTTAACGTTTGGCCCCCTGGTGGCCAAACTATGAAACGAATCGGACCGAAACTTGGTCTCCAAGGTGTCATTACATAAGGGTACATGTGTACCAAGTTTCAACTCAATAGCTCTAACAGTTACGAAACGTGCCCTGCTAACAGACGACAGACGACGACGACGACGACGACGACGACGACGACGGACGACGGACGCCACGGTATGGGATAAGCTCAACTCTGCTAAGAGGTGAGCTAAAAAGGCACTTTGTCAGAATTGTATGAAAAATGTGGGACTTCATGTTAATCGAGTATGAATGATTCTGCACATGAATGGTCTCATCTCAGTTGCTGAAAAAATTGCTGTGATTTCTATTTTCTTTTTAAATAGAAATTATTACATTTATATTTTGGAAACTGAAAATAAGATCCGTGATCACGGTAGATTTGTTTTCCACTACCCTTGCAGTGATAACGCATTGCCAACACAAAAATATTCTAGAAATGTTTTCTCACACAATTCCGACAAAGTGCCTTTTGTACCTAGGAAGACATATTAGCGGTGCCTTTTTTACCAGTGCCTTTTTTACATGGAACCTTTTTACCTAGTACCTTTTTGGCTCACCTGTGAACCTTTACAATGACGCAGCGTCGTCGTCCGTCGTCGTTACACACTAGTGACACGTTTCGTAAGCGCTAAAGCTACTGAACTCAAACTTGGTACACATGTACCCCTTGGTGACCGCTACTCAGAGAACAAATTCTGACTTCATGTAACTCACGGTTTGGCCACCAGGGGGCAAAACGTCAAAAGTGAAATTATGCAATTCCTTGCTTAATACTGGTCGGAAAAATTTGAACAAATTATGGTAGGTACGTCTATCAAGGGGACATAACATATCATATGGGTTTTTCATTTGACCTCCTTTTCAAGGTCACAGAGGTCAAATTGCATTGTCGGCATGGCCCCTTAACAATGGCGGCACATTTTGTAATCGCTATATCTACAGTCCTAAAACTTGGTACATTAGCCCTTGGTGATCTCTGCGTTAAGACCGAATCGTGGTGCTATATGATTCCTGGTTTGGCCACCAGGGGTGTTATGTGAAAACGGAAAATATGTAATAACTCCCTGAATAATGGCTCCAGCTGGCTGAAATTTTTATGGAAGGTACTCCTAGGGAGGAGACATTATATATCCTCTGTGTTTTTTATTTGACCTACATTTCAAGGTCATAGAGGTCAAAACAAGAAAATTATCTTTGACCTCTGTAATTCTGTTGGACAAGGGTCACACGTTTTCTAATAATTTTTACAGAGATTATTGTCCATTGTTGTTTCTCTCCACTTGATGTCATTGGTCAGCAGGTGAGCACATGGTTCATGGACCATTTCATTTACCAGTGCCTTTTTTACCGCGAGTACCTTTTTTACCGCGAGTACCTTTTTTACTGGAGCCTTTTTTACCGGTGCCTTTTTTACCGGTGCCTTTTTTACCTAGATTTGTTCTACATGTATGTCTTGGACAAAGGTCATTGCTGAGTATTTTTCATGCTGATCAGTTTTAACATAAGGATCCGCCTTGATGAACCAAGTGGCTGAGTTGCTGAATATGTGTCTTGTTCATTTCAGGATGAAGTTCCAGGCCCAAGTCCAGTCATAGAAGTAAAAACAAGAAATGGGAACGTCCTGTCGAATGAATTGGAATTCGCCATAAAATGGATAAAGTGGAAGTGGTCCATAGGGGGGATATCAAGTCTATATACAGTGCTGTCAGCACATTGCTGGCAGTACTATATGTTTTTGATGTACAGTATCCTGACACTATAAAAGACAGTCTCAAATTTATTGACATCTTCTTTCTCCAAAAGGAACAACCAACGAAGTTGAAGACGAAGTTCATCAGAGCGTATGAAAAGCTGAGGGCATAGATGGCACAGACATTTTCCCTTTTCCCTTGAAAACCCCTCAGCACCACTAGTGTGCTACTTGTAGTACTTGTACACATTCCAAAATTTCGCATAAGGGTCCGATTGTGCGAGCTAAACTGTTGAAAGATCAGTTGCTATAAATAACTTGTTATCTACTGTAAATATCCTTACATGACACAAGCTGTGTACATGAAGTATGCAAAATCTCTCATAGGAACTTCCTGGTCTATTTTTAGCTCCAGGTAGGATCAGTTCACCTCGAATCCCTTTGTTTGCGGAGGTGAATAAACAGCATACGGATTGCCTAAAAAATCCCTTGTTCCTCGAGCTGCGAGGCTGGTCAGTAGAAAACGGAAGCGTGAGCATATCACACCCGTGCTAAAAGAACTGCACTGGCTTCCGATTGAGGCACGGGTTCAGTTCAAGGTGCTACTTCACTGTTTCAAGGTGCTCCACGGACTGGCCCCTGGTTATCTTCATCTACCTCTCGCAAAAACTGTTCGTTATACGAGGTCCTCATCTAGTGTCAGGTTGCTAGCAAAACGCACCAGGACCTCGTATGGCGACAGAGCCTTTTCTGCATGTGCCCCCTTCCTATGGAACCAGCTCCCCCTGAAATCAAATCAATCCAAAGTACCAATATTTTCTCCTTCAAGTGTCAGCTGAAGGCATGGCTATTTTGTGGAGCTTTTTGAGGAGTAGCGCCTTGAACACGTTTTTTCACGATGGTAAGGCGCTCTATATAAATTTTACATTACAATTTTACATTACATTACATATGGTCTGCAGTCGGGATCTGTAGGGATAGCACGGCGTTGGTCGTCGTCATCTGTTTACTAATGGTTGCATGTTTCTTAACCGCTGGACCGAGAAACTTTTAACTTGGTGTGTAGGTGTCTTGGCGACAGTAACTTGTATACCGAAATTTGGTGCAATTCGATCCTTTTTTTGGGATATAGGGGACGCTTTGTGAAAACCTTCTTTTGGCCATAACTCCTGAATGCTGAGAGGTCAAATAGCATAAATTGGCCAATGGTGGCACGTTTCATAACTACTGAAGCTATTGACTTGAAAGTCTCTACATATGTGTCCCTATGTGAAGTGACCTTGGAGACCAAATTTCGCCACCTGGTGGCTAAAACCAAACACAAAAAGTGCTATTTCTCCTGATTCTGAACAAAATTGTAGACCTACAACATATCCGCAAATAGATAGCAGACATATTTCGACCATGTTGGCAGGTGAGCACAATGGCCTTCACGTGGTAAAATCATGGTGATGCGACTTTTGACAAAGGTGTGTTGAATTTCCAAAGTCAACTAAAAATTATTAATTGTTGTTAATGTTATTGGTTGTTAGTTTAATTTTAGGCTCAAAATATATTTTATTCATTGAACAAATTGAGTGTTGATTCATTCTTTACCAATGCCCTACTAAGTCAATAAAGGACATTCGGGAGGAGGGGACACCATGGATTGGACACAGCAGTGTTTTTGTGATGTTGGAAATATTCCCAAGAGGATTCTGCAGGGTTAGGACATAATTTGCAACCCTGAGGGTTTTCTGGAAAACCACTCTCTTCAGTTTTTCAGAAAACCCCAAAAGCCCTAACATGGTTTTCTGAAAAACCCCAAGAAAGAGTTCTTCAAAAAACCCTTCCCAACAAAGGGTTTTTTGAAGAACCCTTTGTTGGGGTTTTTCAGAAAACCATGTTAGGGGTTTTTGGGTTAACCCTTCGGGGTTTCCCCAAAAACCCTTCGATAGGGTTCTTCAAAAAACCTCCAGAAAGGGTTTTCTAGGAAACCTTAAAGGGTTGCATATACGCGCTGACCTGAAAAACCCTTGAGGGTTCACTGAAAAACCTTTTTTTCTAAGAGTGTGGAGCTAAAATAGTCTGTCACGCATCTCCTCCGTCAGTTCAGATCGGATGACCTCGAAACTTTTCCTGAAAGTCGTGGTTGATATGGAGATGGTCCTCGCCGGGTTAGATGGGTAAACTTTGCAGCGATCTCGGAGAAATAGCATTTTTTGTTCTTTCTATATATGGGCATACTCATTAACATAAGGGGCCTTTTCAGCAGGTCTGATTTGCATATGGGACCATCTATCAAGGCTTAAAATAAGCGATTCGCATCGCAATTTGCGACCCGAATTTGCCGTTTTGCGACACAAAAATTTCCGTCTATACGCAAAACTGCAAATCGCATGTTTTTACCTCATCTTGTAAAATCATTATCATTTTGACGATCCTGAGACGGTCCCCGAAGCAACCATCGCCAACCCCTTCGCCAGGTAAGTTTAGGCACATGCATAGTATATATGATGAGTACCGTTCAGGACCCGGATGCGAGGTTCGATATCGCTGCTGGGAAAGTAAAATGGCGTCTCGCGGCTCAGTCAAATTGACAACTGTGCTGGGTTGGATCGCTGATTACGATACCAAAAAGTGATGGATAGGCTACGAAACTACCGGAGGCCAGTATATAAATATGATATGGTGCAAACTATGCCGCTAATACACAGACGACCTCAAGTATACTCGCAATTACAGCTCTGATTTTGTGAGAGGCGTAACCGGGAGCAGCATCAAAAAAGTCAATGTGAAGAAACACAGCATGAGCCCCCAACACACGAAAGCCCTCCAGTTGGACAAACCCGGGCAAAAGTTGTCAAATGTTCAGCTGCTTGAAACCCCCCTAGGTATGTGCAATATTCATTTTCGGTCGTCGGCGAGGTGAAAACCGTATTTTTGCGTGGGCTACTTTTCCTTTCTTTCAGCACTGAAGAAATGACCCCTTCGAGTCCTGTCTTGCTCAACATTCACTGAGGTTTCTTATTGGTCAATGGTGGAGGTGTGGCTGCGTTTCTGCTTCTTATTGGTCAATGCTGGAAGTGTGACTGTGTTTACCAGCTTACTTAACCCTTTCTTGTTGAAAGCAAATAATAGTACAATAAACATTGTAATGTATATTCTGAGTCTCCACTGGCAATGAAAGTCACATAATGCACATATATTATAGATTTCATCTTTCTCTGAGCATTGTAGGATTGGAAACGCCATTTAAATTACTTCCCATAATAAACATAACTGTTTTGTGGCAGGCTTTTATGTCATTGACGTATTGTGTCTACTCTTGTGTTCTGTTCTCTTTCCAGGTAGGGGATTCACTTCTTCCTCTGACCTTGGTGTGCAGAGAGTGGCAAAACTCACAGACACAGCTTACATGATAGCGAAGCTATCATCCTGAACGAAGAAAAACATGGTGTTGATGTGGGTAATAGGTATCGAAATAATGTTATGTGTCGTGAATTTACAATGTGTGCAGCTGAAGACATTCTGGACTCTCTGAAAAAAGCACTTGCCAAAGCTGATTTTTACTCGGTTTTAACTGATGGGTCTACCGACTCCAACTTCCTTCGATTAAAAGATGCCAAGGATGGAACGTCTGCCGGTCTGAAGGCTCTGATAGAAACTGCATTTCAGGAACTGGGTATCATGGACTTAAAATCTCACTTAGTTGGGTTGGGAGCAGATGGGGCTGCTGTTAATATGGGTAGACGGAAAGGCCTTGTTGCCTTGCTCAGGGAAGATTGTCAGTGGCTCATTGGAGTGCATTGTTTTAAGCATAGGCTTGAGTTGGCCATGAAACATGGTTTTGCCAAAACATACATGGATGATTTTTCAGAAATTCTCATGTCATTGTACTATCTATATGAGAATTCGCCCAAGAAAATGCACCTTAGAAAAATTGCAGAAATTTTGGAGGTTAAGGTGAACAAGCCTCTCAAGGCACATGGTACCCGTTTGGTTCAGCACAAATTGCAAGCCTGTACTGCCCTTCTAAACTCCTACCAGGTTGTAGTCAATCACCTTGAAAGCATGGCCGCTGTGGTGATCTCGGTCTTGACGGCACCGTTGCTAACTGTTGCGAACTGTTGCTACGCAGGGTGACGTCATCACCGGGTTTGGCGCATCCTCCTCATGTGACGTATGTCGATGAAGCCGACGTCTTCGGGCGACGTCGGGCGGTCACGGCAGGGGATTGTTGAAATATGTATGTACGTGGTTGGAAGAAAAAGGCGGAAGGAGAGCGCACGAAATAAAAAAGAGAGACACCGTATTTGAGCCGTTTTATGGCATTTATTACAAGAAGAGTAGCGGAAGATTATTTCACTGGTGTGCAGCGGTAAGGGATTGAATCTGCGTGAATAATTGTAAGTTAAAACCCCCAAAAAGTTAGAATTCGCCCGTGAGTTGAGCGAACAAAGTCGGAGCGCACTGACACTGTGCCGAGTCAAAGAAGAAGGTTGAAGTCGGTGATTCCTTGTTTTGATAAATTTAAAATAGTGTGTTATATGCTTTGTGAGGCGCACTAAAGTACACGCTTTGTAGTACATCACGATTTTTAGAAATATGGATACGATTGTTGAAATTGATGCTGACACGGGCCGTGAAAGTGGAGATTTCCAATGTGAAGGAGGGATGGAAGTCGGCCGGGGTTTTAGGCGGGAACATGTTCAAAGCCCCGACGAAGAGACAACTGCTTCAAGCAGTGCACATCATATCAGTAATGATGGGTTTGCTGGGCCTAAACAAACCAGTGCCAGTAAGCCTACACGAGATAGTGTTCATTCGTTTGGCATGGGTGAACCAAGTGCAAGCAGGGCTTCTTTGAGTCACTCTTATGAACATGATGCCGCCCTAGGCGTACAGGTACCAGATCAGATGTCTTCGTTTTTGGACTGCTTTGCTTCGTTGATGCAAAACAGATTAAAGCAGGAGCAGTCACAACCGCCTACGTCTGCGAAGGTGCAGGCTCCAAAGAACTATGCCCCTAACCTTAACTTTAGAATTTGGTTAGAACGGTTCAATTCATATGCGGATCTGGCTAGAATCCCAACATCGCAGAGACGGCAACAATTACTGTCCAGACTTGAACATCAGGCATATGTGGCAGTAGCCAATCTTAATCTTAGTGAGGAGATTTCTTATAAGGATTTTACGTCAGCCCTAGAACGGAGGTTCCACAACACAACCAGGGAGGATTACAAGCTACAGTTGAGAGCACGTCAACAGGGGTCGACAGAGTCACGGGAAAGCTATTCTGATGCATTGCAGGAGTTAGCACTAAATGCATATCCCAACGGAGGTTTTGAACTGCAACAAGAAATGGCTTTGGACCAGTTTTTAATGGGCGTGAAATTGTCCGAGGCATTAAAACAGCAGCTTTTAATGAGTTCGCCAAAGACACTAGAGGAAGCCATAAGAAAGGTGCGACAGTTGGAGGCCGCCCAGCTACTTTTGAATCAGGGACACATCACACAGCACACAGCTCAAGAGAGACCAAGGCAAAGGATAGCAAGTGTCGCTTCAAGTTCACCACTGGTTCAGCCCCAATCTGAGATGAGCAGGGTGTTAGAACTTCTTCAAAAGATGGAGACCCGAATTAGCTATTTGGAGAAACCTCGTTCACAGCGATACTCCAGGGATGGATCCGGAGACCAGGGTCTCTGCTGGCGGTGCAAGGAGGCCGGGCACAAATCCAGCCAGTGTCCCACTGTTGAGTGTTACAATTGTCACAGTTACGGGCACATCTCCAAGTCATGCCCTAGGAGTTCGGAAAACTCCAACGTGATGTCGTCAAGGGGCGGACGGACCTCAAACCAGCAGTAGCTCCAGTTGAAGATAGTGGCCAAGTTGACAGCTTGATTGATCAGGATTTCTATGACCCTGCTTTAGATTGCATAGAAATAGGCTCTGCTTTAGGTATGCCACTGCCAACTTTGCCACACTATTTTAAGAAGGGGAAGGGAGAGGATAACTTGACACCTCAACCACTCCTTGCTAGTCATGTTAACAACACGGTGCAGAAAAACATTCTTTATAATCCAGTGAGGAAGACTGATTTGCCTGCAGTTATGGAGACATCTGAACAGAGAGTGGACCAGGCTAGGAGTACTGCCTTAGTTACTACTCATGAGGAAACTACCTGTCCAGCCTCAGATATGTCAAACAAGCGTAAGCATATGGAAGTGAGTCAGTCAACACTTAACCCGGTTGCCAAAGTCTTTAAACCAGCGTCGAAATTGAGTTGTGGTAAAATTCCTTTGTCAATTGGTCACATCAAGTTTAAAGATACCAGTTTGTATGTCAGTGGAGAAGTCGTGGGGGTGCCCACAAATATTCTTCTCGACACTGGGGCAGGACTTACCTTGGTTAGTAACAGCCTGTGGAAGCAATCAAAGGAAACAGATGGAAAGGAACTGAAGAAGGTCGATGGGTGTTTACAATCTGCTACTGGAGATAAACTGAAGATATTAGGCATGGTTGACATAACCTTCCAACTTGGATCCTTGGAATTTGAACATCCGACAGTGGTTGTGGAGAATCTGACTCATGACTGCCTCTTAGGGAGCGATTTCTTTACAACCAATGATTGTGCAATCGATTATAAAACAGCGACGATGAGGATTGGTGAGAAGGAAGTACCACTCCGGAATCACCGTGAGGAGCCAAAGGTCTGCCGTGTTGTTCTGGGAAAACGAGTAACTATTCCTGCCAATACGGAGATGATTATTCCGGGGAAACTAGCCAAATCACCATCAAAAAGTCATTTGGTACCAGGACTAGTTGAAACAGGATATAACCAGCAAAGATTCACAACAGGAAGATCTCTGGCGTCTTCGGACCATGGTAAGGTGCCAGTGAGAGTAGCCAATTTCTCGGACAAGCCAGTGACAATACAGTCAAATCGAACAATTGGATGGTTTCATCCAGTGGAGGAGATCAGTGCTGCTGAGGGACTGGAGCAGTATCGGCGAAAGGATCTGGACTTCAAGCCACCGAAGAAAACGAAACGATCAAGACGCCCGAAAAAACCAGAGAGTATTTCACTGGACACTAAAGTGCCTGTCAGTGAGCAGAAAAAGCCACAGGTTAACATTGCCAACATTAAGACGGTGGATAACTCTGAGTCTGACAATAATTGCAAGGATAAGTCTTCAATTTCCAGTGAGGTTCCTGATAATGAGGCTGCACAAGCCCGGTTAGAAAAGCTTCTGGAAAAACTGGAGATAAAGGATCTTGACATAACCGTGGAACAAAGAGAAGTAGTGACAGATCTTATCGCAAGACATCAATATGTTTTCTCTATGGGAGATTTCGACTTGGGAAAGACCACTGTCATACAGCATACCATCGACACAGGAGATGCGGTGCCGATCAAGCAGCGAGCAAGACGTGAACCTCCACATAAGGAACACTTTGTTAAGGACACAGTCAAGGAACTATTCAATCGAGACCTGCTCAAGAAGTCAGATAGCCCTTGGAGCTCTCCGATCATTCTGGCCAAGAAAGCTGATGGCTCATACAGATTATGTGTGGATTACCGGAAACTTAATTCAGTGACAGTCAAATCAGCACAGCCATTAGCTCGAATAGATGATACTCTGAGCAAACTTTCGGGGGCCAAGTTCTTCTCTACTCTAGATTGCGCCAGTGGCTATTGGCAAGTGGGTATGTCACCTGAGGATCAGGCCAAGACATCGTTTGTGACGGGAGTAGACCAATATGAATGGAAAGTGATGCCATTTGGTTTAACAGGAGCCCCTGCAACGTTCACACGCATGATGAACACAGTCCTGGGAGGACTGGACTTCTGTTTGGTTTACCTCGATGATATCATTGTTCATTCATCCAGTTTTGAAGAACACATGAGTCAGCTGGATCAAGTATTCACACACCTGGAAGCAGCCAATCTGAAGTTAAAACCAAGGAAGTGTAAACTTTTCCGAGAGATGGTGAAATTCCTTGGCCACATTGTGAACACTGGAGGCATATCAACAGATCCAGAGAAGGTTGAGAAAGTAAAAAATTGGCCTACTCCAACTTGTGTGTCAGAAATTCGTTCGTTCATGGGTCTTGCGACGTACTATCAAAAGTTTGTCCCAGACTTCGCTCAAATTGCCTCTCCATTGCACAATTTGACAAAGAAGGGTGTGCAATTCGCGTGGTCGGAGCAGTGCGAGAAATCTTTTCAGACATTGAAGGAGAAGCTGATAACTTCGCCGATACTGGCCTATCCAGATTTCAGCAAGGACGCCGGATCTTTCATTCTGGATACAGATGCAAGCGATTTTGCCATAGGAGCAGTTTTGTCACAAAGGCAGAGAGATGGAACAGAGAAGGTCATAGCCTATGGGAGTAAAAGTCTACAAGGAGGTGAAATGAATTACTGTACAACAAGGAGAGAAATGTTAGCATTTGTTACATTTGCAGAGCACTTCCGGTACTTTCTGCTTGGGAAGCAATTTCACGTGCGGGTGGATAATATGGCATTGAGATGGCTGTTGAACTTCAAGGAACCTTCAGGACAAATTGCGAGATGGCTAGAAAGGTTAGCAGAGTTTGACTACGTCATCGAACATCGGCCAGGAGTAAAACATGGTAATGCTGATGCATTGTCTAGGAGACCAAAGAAAGTTCGGCAACATGGAGATTGTCCATCCTGTGGACCCACAGACCGACCAGCACCTCCAATGGTTAACATAGTGCAACTAAAAACTTCTTTAGACATCCCGGAACTAACGATTGATGAGATCAGGAAAGCTCAGAAGGAAGATCCAGATATTCGGGCCATTCGACAACATATTGCTGAGACGACGAAGAAACCATCACAGAAGGCACTACAGTCATGTAGCTCTCTCCAGCGAGCTATTTGGGCTCAGCATGGTCTACTGGAAATAAAGGACGGAATCCTATACTTGAAAAGCCAGGGCAAACTCCGACTAGTTCTTCCTCAATCCTGCATTGCAACAGTCGTCAAGGAATTACACCAAGGTTATGCTGGTGCCCATCTTGGAGTACAAAAGACTGTCTGGAAAGTGAAACAGCGCTGTTGGCTCCCAGGACTGAAGAAAAATGTAATACATTTCATTCGTTCTTGTGAAACTTGTCAGAAGTGCAAATCCGGAAAGCGCACTAAAGCCGACTTACAGAGTATTCCAGTTGGTCGTAGAAACCAACGAATTCACATTGACATCGTAGGACCAATCAACCCACCATCAAGGAAAGGAAACCGATACATTCTCGTGGCCCATGATGCTTTCACAAAATGGCCCGAGGCGTGGCCTATCAGGAATCAGAAGGCTACAACATGTGCTAAGGTGCTGGTGAATGAATATGTTTGCAGATTTGGTACTCCAGAGAACCTTCACTCGGATCAGGGGACTAACTTTGAATCCAAAGTATTCAAGAAAATGTGCAAACTACTGAATATTCATAAATCCAGGACCACAGCTTACCATCCGCAATGTAATGGACAGGTTGAAAATTTCAATGGATCCTTGAAAAGAATGCTAACTACTATTGTGGACGAGGAGGGTAGGGACTGGGATAACCACCTTCCAGCTTCCCTAATGGCCTTTCGTTCAGGAATTCAAGCTTCGACCTTAGAGACCCCAGCTGCGATGACCTTTGGTGAAGAAATTAACCTTCCACTGGACCTCGTCCTTGGAACATCTAGTACATCAGACAATGAGACTGAGTCAACGAAGTATGTTTCGGATCTCCGGAAAATGATAGAGCGTGCAAACCGAAGGGTACGGGAAAATTTGAAGATAGCGCAGAGACGTCAAAGGACCCACTGTGACAGAAATTCAAAGTCCTCATCTTTTAAACCGGGAGACCAGGTTCTAGTCAGAAACCATTTTGTGAAAGTCGATGAGGTTTCCAAGTTCCATAAACCATGGAAGGGACCATTTGAGGTTTTGCAGAAGTTGTCCGAGGTTAACTTCAAGTTATTTCCACTGGGAGGATCCAAGAGGCACTCCAAGGTAGTTCATCTCAACAATATGAAAGCATTTTATACGGGGAAAGATAGGGAGCAGCTAAATGAGATAGGATTAGTAGGGAAAACTTCAAGAGAAACTGCATTAGATTCTCACGAGGTGGAGTCCGATTTGGAATCTTCCCCTATTAAGTCTACTCAACTCACTGATAGTCCTTCTTCCGAGGATGGTTCGGACATCGAACATGAAGAGAAGCAGTCTACACGTACATTACGACCCCGCAAGAACATCTTGAAGCCGGCGCGTTTTGGAATTGATTGCTGCAGCCTTCATCAGATGCAACAGGAAATCATCAAGAAGAAGAAGAAACATTGGTTGAAGAAAGGCAGTAAACTACGCAGGTTTGGCTGTCAGGATAGCATCAATAGTTAGTCAAGATGGAACCCCTGGTTTCCTCTCAACGCTTTGTTAGAGATGGAGGCTTGTGCCGCTTTGGTCACAATGTAGGTTACTAATGAGGCCGTTTTCTTTCTTTTCCTATCGTTTCAGATGGAGTCCGTTATCAATCTAGATGGTTTGCCGCATGATGTGAAAGAGGCAAAGTCTGAAGTTACAAAGGCCCTATATTCGTTTGTTCATCGAAGACTCCGGTTTCGTCAGGAGGTGGACATTCCTTTTATTGAATTGGAGCGATTGATAGAAATATCCACATCAAATGTTGTCGACGTAAAACTCACTCTCACCAGTGCAGTGATCCAAACATTTAAAATGCTGATTTTCCGGATCCGTCCTAGCTGGAATGTCCAGATGAAAGCTATTAATGAAGTGGTAACCCTTGTCATCACGTTTCTTAAAGAAAGAGATGTCAGTGATTTGAAAATTAATGATGTTAGAGATCGAGTACGTGTGCTGCAAGATAGAGTTAGGGAGTACAATGCCGCTGGGAAGCAGCGTCCGCCGATTTTGCTTCTCGGGGACTCCATGTTTGTCAAGACCAAGCCATCGTCAGATCTGTTTCCATTAGCTTTTTCAGGGCAGACGGCAGAAGGGTTGAGAGTGATGTTGAAGAGCATTCAACCCAGACTAAATATCAGCGATGTTGTCATCACCCACGGGCTTAACCACACTAACGACTATGGGGAGCCGGAAGAAGACGTGATCATCATCAGAGATTTTCTTATACAACATTACCCCATGGCCCGCATTTTTCATCTTCAACTACCAGTGTCCCCAAAGGTGGCGAGAAGGGATGATATGATGAGACGTGCACTGCGATTTAATGGAATGATGCAACGAGTTGGATTCCAGTCCATTCCTCATCCGATGCTGAATAGATACGGATTTGACCATGACCAGTTCCACTACTCCAAGATCGGGAGGACCACCGTCGAGAGGCAGATTGTGCAGTATGTCAGGGGACAATAATCAAGTACGAATGGGCCGGAGACCCCTTCTCCCGACGATTTGTAGGGAGGGGAGGGGAGTACCGCATTGGATACTCTTTGGCGCCCATTTCGTTACGTCATTATAAATTTGCTGAACAATTATATTCCTTCATGTTGAATTTTACAGTCATTATATAATTGTACTGTTTGGGGAGGGTTAATTGCAAGTAGTTTTGTGTAAATAATAAGTGAATTTTTATTTGAGCAATGGTATTATGTAGATTCTAGTCATGTAAACCACTGTAAGTTTAATAGTTAGTAAGGTGGTAATTTAGGATTATAGATATAGATATTGTGTTCATTGTGTACAGGCGATGTATATAGATTGAGGTGTGGTTACAGATACCGTTAGTTTGAAATAATCTTCGTAGGAATCACTAAATTTTGTATAGAATATCAAGTATCACTAATTATATCATCCAGTGCCTATGTGGTCGCTACCATGTTTAGTTTCCATAAGAATTTGATGGTCAGAGTAACTCTGACCAATTTTTGAAGGGGATGGTGTGGTGATCTCGGTCTTGACGGCACCGTTGCTAACTGTTGCGAACTGTTGCTACGCAGGGTGACGTCATCACCGGGTTTGGCGCATCCTCCTCATGTGACGTATGTCGATGAAGCCGACGTCTTCGGGCGTCGTCGGGCGGTCACGGCAGGGGATTGTTGAAATATGTATGTACGTGGTTGGAAGAAAAAGGCGGAAGGAGAGCGCACGAAATAAAAAAGAGAGACACCGTATTTGAGCCGTTTTATGGCATTTATTACAAGAAGAGTAGCGGAAGATTATTACACCGCTGACAAAGTACAAGACCAGGCTGAGGCTGAAGGTATACTAAAAAAAAAATTACTTCAACCGAATTTGTATTGCACCTGTTGTTTTTTGTAAAGGTTCTTGATCCTATTACTAGGGTATCTCAAGCATGGCAATCAGATTACTTGGAAATGCCTGAAGCATTGGCATCTCGAAGGAACCTCAATGTGCTTCTAGGTGAAGATGGTGCCCTGACAGAGTGTGCATCTGATGAAGACACCGAACTAGGTAAGTTGATTGCCTCTTGCAGAGAATATGACCCAAGTGTCCCTGTCAATCCAGACGAGTCTGAAACTAGGGTGTTTTTTCATTTCATGGAGTTGAACTTCGCCAAGTAAAAACTGGTCTTGATTTTTTCATTCGCCATCACACTTCATACCTTGACAGTGTACATGGCTCCTTCTTCAATAAACAGCTACAACTTGAATGTCACCTTTTCTTACTTATTTTTCTCCCAAAAGAATCATTATTACATGTATCAGATATAGTATGTATAATTTTATAGTGTAAACTCAAGGTAGTTAAAAATTATACCAGCCTCAAATCCATCAGTGGGACATTTTTGACTGTAATTTTTCTGACATTTTGTGTCTACTTTTATGAAATGGTGATACATCTCATCTGTCACGTTATTTTGGAAAATCTGAAGACAGGTAAAATGATTTTCATCTTTACTGAATTCCCAAAACAATTCCTGGTATTACATTGATAATAAAATATGAAAATCAGGTCGTTTTTTTATGGTCACGATCGTAACTGGCTCTGTCTATCAAGTTACGCTCGTTCATTGAAGGTTTTCTCAATCATTCAATGGCCGTTTTAAAATACGATGTATTTTACGTGCACCTCTCAGAAAAACATTCTTGCCATCCAAATATTTCGTCAGGATCTCACCCCATTTAGAAAATATTCCACAAGAAAGCATTTTGAGCTAATTTCTGTCTTCATGTTACGAGCAATGCGCCAGCGTGAAATAACCACAGTATGCCGTATAAGGTCATGTAAACATGACGTCATGGGGAATCCCCGGCCTCCTCGCTAATTTGGCAACAACCCCGCAGTACCCGGATTTTAAAACGCCCTGGCTATTTTTATGGGTCCGTAGAACATATCATGCAGGCTATTTTTACGTGACATCCTGTCGCACATGCGCAGTTACAAAAAATGCAACTTGAATTATTTTCAAAAGATGCAAGATGGCGGATGATTCGACTTTAGCAAAAGGCGGCCAATTTAATACTTTTCTTGCCCTATCTGAGGCAGTTAGTAGGTGGGAAAAGGAACATTTTGTCTCGTTGTATAAACATAGTTCAAGGACCTTAGAGGCAGCTTCAAAACGGGCCACGAAGAAGTCATTCAACCCGGATTTGAAATTCGCCGAGATTGATTACGCCATATCCTGGCCCTTTAAGTTGGGATTCATATTTCATCATATGGGGACTTCTGCATGTCTACAGTGGGAAAGTGTCACGTTAAAATAAGATAGCTCATGACTATTTTTACGGACGGATTCACGTAAAAATAAGCACCTGGCTATTTTTACGGCACTCACGTAACCCGCTAGATGTTACCGCATTTCATGCATTTTGTTGAAAATTCCAAAGTCGAAAATTTCCGCGCTGTGCATGCGCGACCGGAACTCACGTAAAAATAGCCCACGTAAATCCATTTACGGTCACGTAAAAATAGCTACGGTGATTTTAAAATGGCGGTGAGGTGAGTTTTTTCTTGTTCTGTCCTACAATTTACGACCGTGTAGGCGTAACGACCATGTTAATTAATAGCTTGTGTATGTGGAATTATCGAGGAAAATGTATAGATCATTCTGAGGCTATATTTGTGGTGTCAAACTTGCTGTATAAAACATCAGGGGGCTTTGAATCGCTGGCCGATTGATCTGTCAGAGCTGTCAGTTCAAGTGTTTGGACAGATATGGCGATTCCCGCTCGAAACAAGAGACATGAGGCTAGACCACAATTGATTTTTTAAGCCTTTTAGCAGTTAAATTGTCAATGTTTGACCTCGACGCATCAAATAATGCGTGGGGTTGTGAATTTGAAATTTAGATTATGTTATTCCGGACAATCGGGCAAGTAAATGGTGAAAAATAAACTTGTGATTGACCAGGGAAATTTTTTGATAATCGACAAATTAGACAGACTTTGATATTTCCACTCTTTTCAGCCAACTGGCAGAAAAAACTCAAAACACGCCCCCTATTACCCAATTAGCAAAATTCGAAATTAATTTTTTCATCAAATAATTTCTTTATATCTGTAGACTTGCCACAACAAATATTTTTTCAATACCTCTCCAAATATGTACTTGAGAGTTAAAAACATGCACTCGTCCAATTGATAGGCCTCGACCCTCCAACCTATGAATATTCATTAGTGGTCTTGTCTCACATCCGTCCCTGTTACAAGCGAGCAGAGATTTTGAAGTAGACATTTATTTTAAACTTGAACCAAAAAATAATCATTTATTCCGTAAATGATGTCTGTTTTATACTTCGGACAGAAGTCCATAAAATCCCACATACGTGCATGCCTCATTGATTTTGAATGATTGTCGTCATGCTCGTCACTTTGCTAAGCTCTCCCTGTGTCCAGAATTACGATCGCACTTTACACATCTGTCCCTGTTACGATCATACAAAGATTATTGGATGCATTCATTTCTTAGAAATCTCTAAAAAAAACCCGATTTGGTAGGCCTAATTAGTGTCAGTTTTCTTTCATGTCTTTGTAAGGAAGTGTTATAGCTGATGCCTCATTGATTTTGAATGATTGCTGTCACGGTCGTCACTTCGTCAACAAACCCTGTACCTGCAGTTTTTGTGTTCAGAATATTTTTATGATTATACAATTGCACATTCTTCCATCCCTGTTTAAAATGGAGAGTAATTTTGTTTAAAGTGGAGGTCACCAAGTTAACAATTTTGCAGACTGATTTGAGTGGTTCCTATCAAATTGTAGGTCTTTTGTATGTTCAGGCTTCACTAAGTGCCAGTGGCCCAGTCTGTGTCATGCAGTATTTACTATAGGGTTGGCTCTGAGCTGGATGACTTGTGTCCACTTGTTGAGCTTTTTGTCAAGCATGGAAGGGTTGGCGAATGACGATGTTTGGAGATTCACCGTGATCACCCAGGTTCAGTCAGGTTACCTCAGTTTGCCTATTTGTCATGACTTTTTTTGAGTAGGCCTATAAGTAGGCCTAATTGATGGGTCTTATCTGATGCAGGATTGGTGGCTCAGTACCGACCTTATTATAGTAATTAGAAACCATGCCTGAGGTCTATTTATTGTCATTAACCCTTTCTAAGCTGGTTTGAAGGTACTAGTTTAGCCAGCTAGTAGTTTCTTTTTGACCCTTTAGTACTGTACCATACATCACTGTTTCTCATTGTTCAATGGGAGCTGCTGCTACTATTATTTTACTTTTCACAACAGATTCTTTTCAATGGTTTGCCATTATAGATTATATCCTTGAGTAGATCACTTAATTTAAACATTTTTTCTTTCTTCTTGGTGTGGTACCTTTCCCCGATCGATCAGCCGTTCACCAAAGGTTGTGTGTGATGATGTACCGGTACCACAGCATGATGTACCAGTAGTAGGCCTACAACCTTCTGGGTCGAGTGTGGTATGAGGTGCTTTAGAGAGAAACTGAAAGAAGATAAGGTACGTTATGCTGCCCACTGTCAGTCAGAGGCCGAAAGGTGTAGACTTTATCGTGCTAGAGCCAGTGATGAGCAGAGAGCGAGAATGAAGGAAAGTGCAAAGCTAAGAATGCGTAAGATGAGGGAGAGAAAGAAAGAGACTAGTGAAAATCATCAGCCACCATCAAAGAAAAGAAAAGTGATGACTAGACAAGACCAGAAAAAGCAGGAGGACCAGCGCGCTTACTGGAGGTTGAAAAAGAAAGAACAACGAACAAAGCAATCGGCCCAAAAAAAAGGTGAATTAGGGAAAAGGATGCTGAAAGACACCGAAGCAAACATGTAAAACCAAATGGAAAACGAAGATCTAACAAGACTTCACAAGCACAGCAGGATGCAACCTTCCCTTCTGATGCAGCCAAAAGGAAGGCAATATCGCGTGCCCGAAAAGCCTTGCCAACAGCACCTTCAAATTTTGCAGTGGTGATGTCACATCTCATGGACAAAAACAAGCAAATACTTGAGAAACATAGCAAAAGGAAGAGCAGAACTTGCAAGCTTACTGCTGCGATTAAAGAAACGATTAAAGAGCTAAGAGTTCGACATAAGAACAGAGCCAGAAAACAGTTCGTTGTATGTCTTGCATCCAAGCTGAGTCAAAATTATGGAACGAAACATTTAGCAAGCAGGTCTTTGGCTATACAGTGGAGTTACTTAATGAAATGCTCATCATTAAAGCTTGAGGTACAGTTGTGGTGCTGATTAGGCCAGATAAAAAAATTCCCGGTTTCTCATCAGCATTTGAATTTGGCTATTTTAACATTTTGAAGAAAAAAATTTATTTTCAATTTTTCGAAGATATTTTACAATTCTAAACATTTTTGCAAGATCTTTTGTTGTACACATGCAATGGGTTGCACAGTGTCTTTGAACACCCATTTCTTCAACTATAAGGGGGGTGCAACTATAAAATAAAATGATTTACAGTTCCCCTCATTCCACTTTTCGAGCAACATTGTTTTCTGGAATTGACAGTTATGCAATGCACTATGTATTAGAAATGTATTGGGGAAAAAATAAAAGCCTCATGCCTCATTGAAGTTTTGAAAAAGTTCTGATGAGAAACCGGGAATTTTTTTATCTGGCCTTACTGCAGAATTGGTTAGGAGCTGTTGACACTTCCCAGGTACCAGGATCTACATGTTCATTTGCATGAGAAAATACATTAAATCTACTGTATTGCCACTTAGAATGCCAACAGCTCCTGACTGATTCTGCACTGTTATTTATCTGAAGTTTGTAGGATGCCTATTTCACCAAGTCATTGTATACATAGAATTTAGCAGCCAATATTACTTGACTTGACTTGTCATGAAGTCAATACCGTGCTTTTTATCACTAATTCTGTATTAAATGAAATATCGTAATACCTACATGGAAGAATCTACTACAAAGCAGTGTCACCTATTTTACAGTATACATGAAATAATTATGTTTCCATATATTTTTTCAGGATTGTGATGTGAGAAAGACCCGCTCTGATGCCCTTTCTTCTGAAGTGACTAATGCTGTTGATGACTACTACAGACGGCAGGATGTGTCTACTGAACTCCCCACCAAGAAGAGTGTGAAGAATGGCGAGCCATGTCATGTGATGCAGTCATCCCTTGTTCACGCTTACTCCCAGTGGAAAGACAACAATCCGCAAGCAGCTATGTCCTTTTCCAAGTTTGCAGCATTGAGGCCTGGTGATGTAAAGCTTCAGAGTTTCAAGAAATGGGAGCAATGCCGATGTCCTTACTGTGTCAACATTGAATGGAAGTTAACAGCCCTGAACCCTTTCCTCAGAAAATGTGGCCTTGGAAATATCTTGGATAAGTATAAAGTCTTGGACATGACCATGTGCCCAAGGGTCGAGAAACTTCACCAGCTCGATTGTGTGGACAGGCTTTGTAATCTCTGTGGTGTGTCAAAACTTGTGCAGTATCTCAAGCCAGTCACTGACAAGTACAGTGATGACCCTGCAAACTGGCGCCTGTGGAACACTGCAGCCCCATCTGAAGCTACCAAAAACAAGACACGTTGTGCTTTAGAAACTATACTGGGCACAGTTGGTGGATTGGTCACAGAGTTGTGTAAGGACCTTGAATCATTTTCGGCTCATTTCTTCCATGCCACATGGCAGCAACGTCAGTTTTACAATCTCGTCAACACTATCCCGCAGGGTACACTTGTACTCAATATGGATTTCGCCGAAAACTACATGTGCGGATATCACAAAGAAATACAATCAGCACATTGGTGCCAGACTCCAGATTACATTACATCCGATAATTGGCTACTACAGATGCCCAATAGATGGGGAAGTTGTGCGTGAAGCCGTGGATATTGTGTCGGAGGATCTGACGCACGATGCTCATTCCGTCCAGTACTACTGCAGAATAGCAAACATCCATTTCCAGGAGTGCAGGCATTTGATAGTAACCAATGAGGTTCAGTTCAGCGATGGCTGTAGTGGGCAATATAAATCTCGTATTCCATTTACAGACATCTCATTCACCACCCAAGACCATGGCTTCCCAGTTACTAGAAATTTTTTTGGTTCCAGGCACGGGAAGGGGCCATGTGATGGGGAAGCTGGAGTAGTGAAGTCATCAGTTACAAGGGCAGTGAGATCGGAACAGACAGTAGTTGATAGTGCTAGCAGTTTTTTTTATCATTGCGTGCACAATCTTGTACTTGGAGCACATAATGAAGATGGGAGCTGCAACCATTCAAGGCGTTTTTTCTACCTGGTCGTGAAATCTGAAATACCAAGAGATCGTCCCGATAGAGAACAAGTCAGGACACTTCAGGGTACAAGAAAACTGCATGCAGTTCAGGGGGACGGACCATACAAAGTTAAAACAAGGCGTCTTTCCTGCTATTGTGAGGGCTGCCGTTCTGATCAAGCCTGCGAAAATCAAGCATTTGTGAAACCTTGTGCCAATGCTTCAATGCTGACTGCTGCTGCATTAGCAAGGAAGGCTACATCTCATGATCATGGTGATACCAGTATCCTTTTTTTCAAGATTTATCCTACCATTGTAATGAAACTTCATTTTCAGAGCTTTTCAAATTCTTAAAAGCCCAGTCCTTTGAACTCAACATATTTAATGTGGGGCTGAGTAATTAGAGTTCCAACCACAATGTACAGGTGGGGCCACTGTTTTTGAATTGTATAATTATAAAACAGTGTCACTGTCAGTGGTGCTGCCTGTAATTTGTGGTTGGAATCCTAATTACTAAGCCCAACATATCTTGAGTTCAAAGGGACTTGACCTCAAACTTCTTTTTTAGTATTGATTAGATTACAAGCACTTTCCACTACCAGTAATCAGTCTTGATACCTTAACTAAACAATCAGTATTGACGCCTAATGCTGGAGACCAGAGAGCAGAGCCAGTGCCACCCACAGCTAGTGTTCCTCAAACTGTAGAGCCAAGTACTGATGCTGCCCACCAGATAGTAATGCCGCCTAACACTGAAGAGAACACTAGTAGTAGTACACGTTTCCTTTTCAAAGTAGGTTGATTGCATAAAATTTTATTTTCAGTGAATCTTGACTGGGAAATGACATAAAATAAATATGGTTACTATTATTTGCCATTTCCATTCACATATGCTTTGGGGATGCTAGTAGAATCCATCTAGAATCATCAGTGTGTAGAACGGGTTGATTTTCTTGTGTTCCCAATTGACAAGGCCTAATCTATACTATAATGCGCGTTGTGGCCGCTATTTAGGAGGTAATTTTTGTTTCAAAATTGGGCCTTGGAAATGCGTCGAATTCTTGCAACCTTTGGCTTTGTAGGTCTGGATCATACGTAAGAGTGTCACTGAGGGTGTCATACGTCGAATATCTTCGTGGTTTTAGAATAAATAACTACTTTTCAGAGAGCACGTCAACTGGAGAGCTCCACTCATTCTCAAAAGCATACACAAACTTCACGCATATTCTCCCTGCCACATCAGTATAAGCTTCCAGCACGTATGTAGTGCTATACAACCTGGTCCATGGTGCAGGGTATTAGCAGGGAGATTAGCCTGTTCTATTTTAGTTCTATTTGAGAAACACTGCATGTTCCGGTAGGCCACTCTGCAGAATTTGCCTTATCACTCAGGTCAGTCAGGGTATCAATAAACAGTTATGCCAGGATGGACAAAATATGTACAGTGGCCAGCGCTTGCGCTTTGTTTTATTCTTTACTGACTGATGTTGTCAGTTTGAATTGCGTTCTGCATCTCTCCATGCACCTGGCTTTGGTCCGACAGTGGCATTGGGTACGGGAGTGGGTAGGTGATATGCCTAATATGTGAGGGCCTTATTTGGAACAGGACCTGCTGTCACTGGTCTCAATGCATTGTGCAAAATAGCGTACTCCAATCAATCTATTGGGGGTTGCATGTAGATAGCAGCAATAAGTCCCTAAATGCAGTTAATTTCGTGTTTAACCTTTAATAAAACTTCAGTAACGTTAGAAATTTAATGTAGCTCAATCATCGTGCCCATTTAACTAATGTATATTGCATTTCAACTTTGCCCGCTCCATGGGTATATGCTAGTACATGTAATACCAAAATTGCCACTGAGTGATTTGCTGTGTGTGGATAGAAATTTCATTGTCATTGACAGACTCATCCTCCCTACCTCCTGTTTATTTTGCAACTCTCCCTGTCAATACCTTAACTGTATTCAACAGTATTGTTACCTATCGTCAGTGACCACGAGACAGCCGCGTCGTCAACATCCTATGTTTCAGTGGTAGTAACAGGTGAAACTAGTATTGGGCAATTCGCCTAACAGCAAATTGCAGACCATATCCCTGGTGAAAGTATTTTGTCATGTTGAGAAATTAGGTTTGCACCAGGATATAACCAGATAAATCAGAGGCAAATAACCCTGAATAACCAGCTGAATTAGGTTGTGACAGTAGGTGCATCATAAATACTAGAATTAGCGATGGTTCTGGGACTGCAACAACTCAGCATATGGATGGTCAGAATCCAGCAGACAACAAGCAAATGTAATCTGAATCTCAACATCTTTCGTATCTTTTGATGAGTTTTCTGGTCGAGTGAGGGAAACCAGTTGGCCATCTAAAATGGTTGGTGGGGATGAAAGCCCCCAATGTTGGGACGACCAATAATACATTGCGTCTCCACAGTATTTATATTATAATACCTCCATCCATGCACACATGGTTCTGCTGCCAATTTTTTCTTCAAATGATCTAGGTGTCAATCATGCACTTGTGGGTACTGGCACCACTTAGGTAACTTCTGATCTGATCTCAAGTGGCAGGTTTTTGGTGCTTTGTCCTGGTGCTCATTTTTAAGATGAAAAAACACTATCACCAGGGATATGGTCTGCAATTGCTGTTAGGAAAGTCACAACCTGGGGACAAAAAATAAATGTGATTTAGACTTCGCATTCCTTTGAAGTGTAGGTTGCAACATCCCAGGCCATTGATGCATGCATGGTAACAACATAGGGGCAACCGGGAATCATGGCAAAGATTTTTACAACCATTCTTTTGAGGTGTAGATTGTGATGCGAGGGAAGTGTCTTGATCTCTACATAAAATTCCTTCGACATGGTGCAACAAACCAGTCCAGTAGATATATACATGGTCATAGCATACGGCATCGAGACAACCAGTATGCAAGGTTACGGCCAGGCCCAAGGGGTACGACCGATCAGCACTAAGAGTAAAAACGTAACATGCAATAATATCTTTTTAAACTAACTGCCACAGTAGGTTTATTTATTCAGTCTTTTTAAGTAAAAGTATTACAGTGAAAAAGAACGAAATACGGCTGGAATATTATACTGGTTTGTCTTCGGACGGCAAATTCAGCACTGCACCGATGTCAAGGTTAAGACGGTTATACGACTTTGCCTCATCAGCTCCTCGTGGTCAAGGCTCCTATATCCGTGACTGATGCGGTCGCAGAACAGAACAGATGCTGATCATCCCCGTCAGGCTATAAAACCATAAAATATCATTCATTATTCCGACCAACAGACACTGACTACCTGCTCATAGTCTATGAATTTCATTGTCATAATTCAGAACAAACACTTATCACCTTTGCTGACAATATTTTCAGAAGGTGTGTACATTCGTGTGTCCATTTACACTGCACGTGTACGTGCTTTACTGTACATTTCTACAGGAGTGAGCAGGATGTACAGAGAAACGATCTCCAAAACTGTTGCTTTCAGCACTCGCGACACGTTAAGCGAGGTTTCAGCAATTATTTTCAGTGAAGGTATATCTCATGTGTAGAGTCTGGGTGATTATGAGACATTCTTAGGTGTTTAAGGCGCACAGTTTGATGAAACTTGCCCGAATTCGTAATTTTTTTGATGAATGTATATCCGCCATTGCGGGGATCTGGAAACTTTCGGATGACATGTTTGCCTCAAAAGATGGACGTGCTCCCTATAATCACCCAAACTAACAGCGAATATATATTCTTAAGATCCTTTTCTTGACCTCTGATGAGTTAATTTTGTCTGATGCAGTGTTTCAACACAAATTTGAGGGCGATTACAATCACGAAAAATTCACACTCACCCAGTCTAGAATGCGTAGACGAAATGTCTGTTGGCTCTTCCATGTAGCGGGTATCCTCCCACCTGTTCAGGTCGGGACAGATCAACGTTGAGCAACTTGCCTAATCGGTAAAAACGCGGGAGGCAGTGCTATTACCGGAACGTTTCAGAACCGGCGATTTTCATCAAAAATCACCCGAAAACTAAAAAAGTAAGCAACGGCTGCAAAAATAAAGTACACGTTGTTCGTTAGCAGGTTATGAAACATAACCTAACCAAATTTCAGGTCGTTCCGTGCGGCAGTTTCGGAGATACGTGTCGAAAACCACATCCCTCGGGTCCTGGCGATCGGCTCAGTAAAAACAATAGACCATATCCACGGAGTTGTGGATATGGTCTAGCTAATGTCCACAGAGATTGCAGTCCTCAATGCGACTGATGACGACCAGAGTGAGACACCGATTGATGATGACCAGAGTGAGTCCCCAATCAAGCCAATGCCACCTAATGCCAATGAGCTCAGGATGGGAACATGGGTTGCAGTAATATATGACAATCAGTGGATTCCAGTTAATCCACCCCTTTCATTCTATTGTGACAATATTAGGACTTGCTTACTATATCTGTAATTATTATTTCTGTGTTTCTCGGTATCCGGTAATAAAGGCACTGGAAAAAAAGGCACTGGAAAAAAAGGTACGCTACAAGCTACAAGTCCTGGCGAACGCTGATAAATGGTTCCTAGATGGAAATTACGCAATGTCGCCCAAAAACTTCATGCAGGTTTACATTATTCGGGTTCCAGCTGGAGAGGTTAACGTGTTGGCGGCTGGTGTGTTGCTTTAACGAAAAACTACAGAGACTTTTGCTGAACTATTGATACCAATCAGTGACAAGTGTGAAGATGCCTTTGGGTACACTCCGAGTCCCAAAATTTGCATGATAGACTTTGAGTTAGCCGCGGTAAATGCATTGCGTGATGCCCTTGGAGAAACGGATGTAAAAGGGTGCTTTTATCACTTGACGCAGTCCACTTGGAGAAAGGTACAAGAACTTGGACTTGTAAACCGGTATAAGGATGAGGAAGATTTCCGACACTTCTGTGGAATGCTCGATGGACTCGCTTTTCTGCCTGTTGGTGATGTAGAAGACGGCATGGACTACATTCAACGCATTGCTCTAGCAGAGGCACAAGACTTAGTCGACTACTTCAACACAACGTATGTTTCCGGTACATACAGGAATGTTTGTGTGCCTGGTGGTGCAATTCGCCCCGACTTTCCCGCCAGAACTTTGGAACGTACATGAGACCGCTCTCACTGATGACCCGCGAACAAACAGAGTTTGCGAAGCTTGGAATAATAAATTCACGCACATGGTCGGCCACACGCATCCAACTATTTGGAAGTTCATCAAAACCCTGCAGCTGGAGGAGCAAGCTGTTCGAACCGTTCTTGCACAAAACGCTATCGGGAACCAACCCAGGAAACGAGTTCGTTGTACGGTCCAGGAGCACCAGAGGCGGCTGCAGAACCTATGCATCGATTACACGGCAGGAAGAAAGAACATGAGGGAATTCTTACGTGGCATAGGACATTGCATTCGAATCGGGAATATTGCATAGACTATTAGTCCAAGTGTATTGGCATGCCAAATGACAGTCACAGCTTTAAACTTTGAAAATATAATGTGCTGTTCGTACGACAGATAGGTTGAACTGTAACTGCACATTATTCCCGTTTGGAATTAGATTTATATTGCCTAGACCTTTTCATGACATTGATTGTATTAGCATCGGGAATAAGTATAGACTTATTCCAACTTGCATATTTGCATTTGAAATACCAAACGAGAATGACAGTAGAGAGGTTGTACTGACACTTAACATTACCTGTTTGAAATATACTATAATGTCCTGGTTCATATGTGCTTGCATGGTTTTCCAAGAAAAAGATAATTTGTTCATAATTGTGAAATTTAGGTTGCTCAACCTTAGGGTAACTGACTTTAATGAATAAATTTATTTAAATACATATTTCATCTATAAACCTTTGTGTTTCAAGTTTTGGCCCCCCTGATGGCCAAGTTGTGACCCCCCCCCCAAACAATAAGTCCCCAATTGCCTCTTGGATTACCCTTTTTAAGGCCAACTTGGGCAAAAGATATGTTGGTTTGTATGAATTGATTTTCATTTACCTATCCACTAGAGCCTTGCAGATAACATATTCAATTGCTGCACAACGGACACGTTCATAAGAAACGCGACTTTAACCCCTTAAATGCACCCCTTCCAAGCACTACCAGCGCAGAAAAAACCCTCTGGTGGAGAGACGGGCCTATAGGTGTCTGATGCTATGATTACATGCTACTACCCAAATTTACAAAAAAAACACCATCATCATATTCATCAGAAGACCACTATAAATATTGGCCACCGAGGACGGGATGCATATGTTTTATTAGCTCGCTCCTAAAATGGCAACGATACAATACGGTATGGTGATTTCTGAAAGCAAAAATGCCGAACCCTCATATTTTGGGGGTCCACAGCAAAACAAATCACGACAGGCAGATCTCTGAACTAAGATATATTTAAGTTCATTTACTTGTTCATTTACATTAAGGCGCAGGTGGACTATGGTCACAGCCGGTCAAAAATATAAAAGCCCGTATCTGGACCACCCAAAAAAAATGACATTTGGCCAACCCTAATCATACCAAATTAATGTATGCAATGTATAGACACAAACGGTATACCTGGGAAATGTGTTTCTGTTTGGTGTTTGAGATATGGGCTTTTATATTTTTGACAGGCTGTTCCTATATCAAAGTAGGAAAAATGAAGGGAAAAAATTACAGAAAAGACATACAAGGACACAATGATTCACCAAATTCTTTTTGATTTTTAAAGTTTTTTTTGGCCGAGTGCCTTTTTTACCTAGGTAGAGATTTTCTGGTGCCTTTTTTTCCGGTGCCTTTTTTTCCAGTGCCTTTTTTACCAGTGCCTTTTTTTCCAGTGCCTTTTTTTCCAGTGCCTTTTTTTCCAGTGCCTTTATTACCTAAATTCATGTTTCTCTCTAGCCCTGGTGAACCCAGACACCCAGGATCGTTAACCGTTATAAGTTTCAACACCTTCCTTCTTAATTGCCTCTTTCCACTGTTTTATAATCTCTATCTTTTAAGCTGTTTGACCCCTTTTATGATCTTCCTGATTAGCAGCTGGTTACTAGGCCCCTGCCCTTGGCCCTGTCTGATAATCTTGTATTGATGCTGCTGTGTACTGATTGGTTGTTTCCTTAATTACTGAGCCTGATATTTGGGCTAGGCTATTTACCCATTAGGGGTGTGTGTAATTAGGTATATATGATGATGTTCAGATGTTTTTAGTAAGTCCTGGCAGATCCAGAAAGCCAGCCTTCACGCTCTGTAGCTAAACAAGACATCTCTCCTGAAAAGCGGCAGAGCATTTTAATTGACTTCACCCTTGATCTTATGGCATGGTAAGATTCCTTTATATCAACTCTTGTTGATACTTTGTGGTGCACCTTATTTTGTAATGCTTCAGTGTCGGTTGTAGATGAGAAGTAAGAGTGACATGGATAATAAATAATGTAAATATGTATCTTAGTTGGTTTAGTCTGTGGGTTCGACTTCAGAGTTGCAAGAAGTTTATACGGTGACAAAATATAATAAGCCCTTTTACCGCTACACTATGTAGTATCAGTTGTTTTATGTGGCACTCCACACAGTGTGTAATAATAATGTCCACTGTGTGAAGTGTACTTTGGCGATGTTTAGTAGACATGTGTCTTCAAAACATCTGGATGCCCTCCCTCTTACATTCCAGGCTTGGGACCGGCTGCTTGCTGTAGGCCTATTACCTGATGCATGCAGTGGTAGAAGTTAGTTTGAGTTTTAGTGAGAGTTAAAGTGCTGTGAACATAGAAATGAAACGGCCAGGGGCCATTGTGCTCACCGTATACATCTTTTAGTAGGCAGGATCATGCTTAGTTTACAGGTGAATATGGTGAACACAATCAGGCATGAAGACTTTTTTTAGATGTGTATTGATGTCAAGTAATAAGACAGGGCAGTATATATAAGTTTATGATCCAACCATTAATTGTCTATGACATCAATAAGATCAATATCGTGTGATTGTTAAGAGTCCCTGCAATAAAAATTTCATCGAAAAAAAGTCATTAATAAGCGAGATATTGCACGTCCTACATTTTCAGTTTTGACCCCCTGGTGGCCAAATGAAGAATCAGATCAGGCCAAACTTCGGTGTCAGAGATTATCTGATGTAGGGGGTTACATGTACTAACTTTCAAGTTCATAGCTTCAGCAGTTAAGAAACGTGCCATAGTTACACTCTAACGGCCAATTTACGCCATTTGACCTCTGTGACCTAGAAAAGGAGGTCAAATCCAAAAATCGTAGGACATGTGGTGTATCCTTGCTAGAAGTCCCTGCCATAAAAAATTTATCGAAAACAATTCACTCAAATAAGCAAGATATTACTTTTTCCATTATGGCCCCCTGGTGGCCGAATAAAGAATCAGATCGGGCCAAAATTCAGCATCAGAGGTTATCTGATGTAGGGGGTTATATGCACCAAGTTTCAAGTTCATAGCTTTAATGGTTAAGAAACATGCCATAGTTTACACTCTAATGGCCAATTTACGCCATATGACCTCTGTGACCTTGAAAAGTAGGTCAAATTGAAAACCCGTAAGATATGTGATGTATTCTACCTAAGAGTACCTACCATAAAAAATTTATCGAAAAAACAAGTCACTTATAAGCGAGATATCACACTTTTTAGATTTCCACTTTTGGCCCCCTGGTGGCAAAGTTGAGAATCAGATCAAACTGAAGTTCAGCACCAGAGGCTATGTGATATAGGGGGTTATATGTACCAAGTTTCAAGTTCATAGCTTTATTGGTTAAGAAACGTGCCATAGTTTACACTCTAATGGCCAATTTACGCCATATGACCTCTGTGACCTTGAAAAGTAGGTCAAATTGAAAACCCGTAAGATATGTGATGTATTCTACCTAAGAGTACCTACCATAAAAAATTTATCGAAAAAACAAGTCACTTATAAGCGAGATATCACACTTTTTAGATTTCCACTTTTGGCCCCCTGGTGGCAAAGTTGAGAATCAGATCAAACTGAAATTCAGCACCAGAGGCTATGTGATATAGGGGGTTATATGTACCAAATTTCAAGTTCATAGCTTTAGTGGTTAAGAAACGTGCCATAGTTTACACTCTAATGGCCAATTTACGCCATATGACCTCTGTGACCTTGAAAACAAGGTCAAATTAAAAACCCGTATAATATAAAATGTATATTTGCTATGAGTACCTACAACAAAAGTTTTATCGAAAACAAGTCACTTATAAGCGAGATATCACACTTTTTAGATTTCCACTTTTGGCCCCCTGGTGGCAAAGTTAGGAATCAGATCGAACCAAAATTCAGCACCAGAGGCTATGTGATATAGGGGGTTATATGTACCAAGTTTCAAGTTCATAGCTTTAGTGGTTAAGAAACGTGCCATAGTTTACACTCTAATGGCCAATTTACGCCATATGACCTCTGTGACCTTGAAAACAAGGTCAAATTAAAAACCCGTATAATATAAAATGTATATTTGCTATGAGTACCTACAACAAAAGTTTTATCGAAAACAAGTCACTAATAAGCGAGATATCACACTTTTTAGATATCGACATTTGGCCCCCTGGTGGCCAAACAGAGAACCAGATTGGACCGAAAATCAGTGTCAGAGGTCAGCTGACCTAGGGCATTCTGTGTACAAAGTTTCAAGTTCATAGCCCTAGCAGTTAAGAAAGGTGCCACTGTTAGGATACGACGACGACGACGACGACGACAACGACAACGACGACGGACACAGCGCTATCATATAGACTCCCCTTACGGTGAGCCAAAAATTAGGAATAAATTTACAAAGAATCATCATAAGAGAATTTGTGCAAGACTACACACACAGGAGCTATACAAATTACAATGAACTACATGCATTCTACAACAAGCAGGCAAGGTTACATCCAAAATGGATACACTAATTATACAAGCTACCAACACCAAAGGCAGGAATAGTAAGAAAGCTGGCAATAACAGAAGAAAAAAATAGATTTTTAAAAAGGAAAATTATTTCAATATCGACCTATCCGAAATATGACGCTAAGCTTATCACAATGTACATTTAAATAGCCTATTTAAAACACATGAAATAAGGACATTCAAACTATGTCGCTGTCAGCTGGATTGATGCTGGGTGCAAATATGATGAGCAAACTTTGTTTGAAGGACATTGAATACTACTAGAACTATGTCACTATCTGTAAAAAGTGAGATCTGATGAGCAAACTATGTCACTCTCTGAAATGATGCTGCGTGCATATCTGGTTGTAGATTACAATTCAGTGAGGATGTCAACATTATATAACAAACACTCATTACTATTTCAGCGCTGCCCGGAAACAGTATACAGTTCGTCAATAGATTTACCCAAATTAACAACCGGTAAGTATCTTGCATCGTCACAGTGCTACTGCATACGACACTGTCACAGATCCTGCAATATGAATAGTAGCAGGACATGCAAACTATATAGCATGTTAGATGTAGCATAATTTGATGATTAGAACGTTTGATTGACCATTATCCCAGACACCAAATAGGCGTCTACTTAAATCGAATGAGCAAAACGCTTTCGAACACATAACAATAAATCGAATGAACTGTTTGATTTTTTCGAATGAATCAAAACGTGATCAAATCGACGATACATAGAATCAAATCAAATCGCATTCGATTGTAACGATCAAAAGTAGCTGGTGGAATCGAACGAATGCCGGAACAGCTAATCCCGCAATTCATTCGATTCATAATGTGCGACATTCGTTCGATTCGCCAAGGGTCATGTGCCATCTTGTGACGTCACTGCATCAGCCGCCTGGACGCGCGGAGATTGTTGATTACTTTTGATCTTTCTTGGCGATTCTTCAGCTTCCACAATGACAGAAATGCGTGTTAGCATTCGAAAAAATGGGGAATCTCATGGCAAGGTAATAAACTAAGAAGTAGTAGGCCTAATTAGTGATGGGAACGGGAACGATTTATTTCTCTGCTGATGATGCCGGGCTCTCTGTCCAGTACCAGTGTCAGTCAGTGTCCTACTCCACCCAGTGCATACAGCCTACGTACACTGTATACATAGGTAACATACATTTTTAGATAGCATACATTTTTTTACCCCTGTGTAGCCTACGGTACACTGTATAGCGTAGTGAGTGTAGTCCAGGTGGCCTTTACACTGAGCATACTTCTTATTCTTCGTCCTAGATTCTGCCAAAAGCCAAGGCCAGGGGGACGGGGTGCACACACGGAACAGTGCATGATGCAGTATATAGTTCATATCACAGGCATGTGTACCTCCAGGGGCGAGGGGGCAAATGCCCCCTGCCTTTTACAAGTTTTTAGGGGGCATTTTGCCCCCTGGGCCTGAGGTAAACATGCCCGTGTTCATATTGCCAATAAAATGTGTAGGCATAGGCCTACGTCAGTGTTTGTACCCGGGTGCTTGTAATGTCGCCACTTCAAAAAACGACAGGACGGGCTGTCAGAGTGGCATACTATACTGGAAACATCTAGTGCCTGTCCACTGAGCTCCGGGTTTGATCCCCTGTCATTCCCTGTTCTTGCATGTGATAGAGAGGGCGACTCTCTCTGACAGCACAGGTTTCCTCCTGCATACAAAACATCACCCTATCCCGGGCGCCCTATATTGTCTGTGAAAGCTGATTGCTGCTTGCTGCTCTAGACTCAATATATTTTTTTACACTACAGGACTTTCGGAAATTTAGTATAATTAGGCCCCATAAAAATAATTGTTAGTTTAGCATCCTTCCCATTAGAAACAAGAGGCCCAAGGGCCTGGCGCTCAGCTGAAATATATGAACATGGAAAGTACCCGATAGATCTCTTTCAACCTCAGTTTTGTCAATATATCAGGCAAACATACCAAAGTAAAAAGACTTTTAAATGGTGACAAATATGCCACTTATTAGTCAAATCTAAGTGCCTGAGCCAGGCTGACCTTGAAAAGTAGGTCAAATAGAAAGCCCATGTGATATCATGTAAAGGAGACTTATTGTACACCAACCATAAAATTCATGTCACTCTGGATACAGCAAAGGCTTTAAAATAGAAAAAAAAAACCAAGATGGCCGCCCACCAAATTATTCAAAAAAGTAAAGAAAATGTATTTACAAGTGAAAAAAGTAAAAATTAAAAAAAAAAAAATTGACCCGAAGTGGGATTGGAACCCACAACCTTCAGAGTCATACAAGAGCGGGAAATTCAAATCAAGCTTAAACTAGGTCAACACAGATTTTGGCTCAGTAACGCCAACTGGTAGTATCAATCAAAACTACTCTTAGTAGTTTCAAGACCTACATGCATGCGGTCCTTTTCAACTTTATTTCAAGCTTCTATCTGCTTGAATAAAGCGCCAAAAAATTGTTTTGTGATTTAGGCTTTTTGCCCCCTGGTGGCCAAACTGTTAATCCTGCCGGACCCACACTTGGTCTATTCAGGAGTCCTGAAGGGTCTAAATGGCTTATAGGGAAAATCTATCGCCTATCCGCCATAGTTTTGAAACGTGCCTGTTTAACGGACAGACAGACAGACAGACAGACGGACATTCATTCTACCATTTACTCATATGAATAGCTCAGCTTGTCAGCTGAGCTAAAAAGTGATGAGGGCGGGCGCATTTTTTTATTATTTTTTATCTTTTGGTAAAGAGCGCACACAATGGCAATGTGTCATCCAAACATGAGAAATGACATTATTTCTGCTTGGCATGACCTTGGAGTAAGAACTATTACTCCAAGGCATGACGTTGTTAGCTCTGCATTACTAGTATTCTACCGATGGTAATTATTTATTAATTTGTTTTCAGGTTATCAATTGTCCACCAACACTGGCACAGTTGCTACAGATGGGGAGTGTGGCACTGGACTTCGAGGCCTCAGTGGTGTACTCAGCATTGGGGGACATGATAGATTCCCTTGATGTTGTTAGGTAAGTCAATGCTAGAAGTGTCCCGATGTTCCACCAATTTACATTCCTTCCAAAGGACATTGACAACACCAGCTGTCATTCATGAAGCATGTCTTTGATCATCTTCTACTTCACCATACTGGACTAGGACTGGTATGACCATAGACATCCCCACACCCCAGAGAAGGCCATCAGCATATGCCCGAGCAAAGCTGTTACTATATCATCCTAACGAGCACACATTTGTAAACAAACCGTCAGTGATTCAGGATACCCACTACATTGTATATGCTTTTGGTAGTGATTTCATTTTTTATGAGATTTCTAAATCTCCTTGTTATCTTATTTTCTTCACAGGGATGGTGATGTTCTTGTGCTAGCCAGATGCAGCGAAGCATTTATTCCTTGTAAGTATTGTTAGTCACTCTACATGAGATCTGAAGCCATGCAGTCCGAAAACTCCCCATTTCTGACAGTTTGACTGCAGAGGAGTGTTTGAAATTACAGTACTGGAGCCATACATGCCATGAAATACAGCAGTGTTCAGTTCTCCTATGAAACCGATAACTAAACAGCAGGGCCGTATCTAGCTTTTTGGTCCTCTGCGGGGCAGAAGACCATATTTTGTCATTTTTCGGCCAAAACTTGCATGAAAAACACGTTTTTCAGGGCCGCCTGGGGGGGGGGGGCAGCTGCCCCCCTTCCCCCCGCTAAATACGGCCCTGAACAGGGGTGTAGGAGCGTCCTGGGGTCTGGGGGGGCTAAATTTTGAAAATCCCATCACTGAGGGCGGAGCCAAACTGCGAGCGCCGCAGGCGAGAAGCCACAGTGGGGGGTCTGGGGACCTCCCCCGAATTTTTTTACAGTGGAACACCCTTAGAATAGATTGGATTTCCTGGCATCTGAGACCCAGGGCCGGGGGGTCCTCCCCTATAAAAACTTGAGAATTTGGCAATCCGAACTCCTTGGCCATTTCCGTGAGTGCTCCGAAAGTAGCCTCAGACATCACTTAGGAAAAAGTAGTCCCGCGGACCAAAAGGTGCCTCCAAAAGCGGCTCAAATTGTTAGGTCACCGCGTCACTCAGACCTGCACATAAAACCAGAGTATAAATTTGGCTGATCATCCAATCTGAACAAAAATTTGTGGTGCATATCAATATCATTTTACAAAGTATACAATATAGGGTAAAGTAAGTAAGTTCTGCAGGGCTGCCTACCCTTACGTTTTTGGCGTAATAAATACGATTTGAGTGCCGATTTTACACATTACGCATAGCACTCTGATTTTACGCCCCTAAGCATTTCCAAAATACGACTTTTAAAAAAAACCATTACACATTGTAGCCTTGTAAATAAAGATCTATTGTTGCTGTCTTTGTTCATTTATTTATATAATCCTAATAAGATAATGTTATGTTTCTGCCCGTTTTGAAATATTATTTCAAAAATGAGTTCGGCCCTTGGAATCAAAGTAAGGCCCCGTACCAAACGCAACGCCGGCCGGCCGCACATGTCACTCAGTAATTTATGCAACATTTTAGAAGCACTCGAGCGCCGCGCTGTGTTAAAAAAGTAAACTAATATCAACCTTAGCGGCTGGAAGATCTGCTGACGTCCTAAATATCACACGTCCCGTAATGCATAACAGATGGCGCGTGGAACGAGGTCAGCAGACGGGTAGACAGTGAATGGAAACATGTCGTCTGCCAAGAAGAGGAAGGCGCCAGCTGCGGTTTCTAGCTTCGATGTCGACGATGACAGGAGCGACATGTCGGATGATGACAGTGTTATGATTGATGATGATGATGCTGGGCCTCAACGTGCTGCAAAGAAGAAACCCACAGGTCAGCGGTTCAACAACAAATACTGCGATTTTCCGGGCATCTCTGCAAGTGACAGGGGGAAGAAGTATGCACGATGCTCGTACTGCAAATCTGATTTTTCGATTGCCCATTCGGGTTCATATGATATTGAGCGTCACCAAAAAGGTAAAAAGCACACTGATATGATGAAGGCTGCAAAGAATACCCACAATGTGGGGGATTTCTTCCACCAACGCAACGAAGCACTTGACCTTCAAGTTGTCAAAGCAGAGACAATAATGACTGAATTCATCGTCAAGATGAATCTGCCGCTGACGGCGGCCGATGAGTTTACCAAGGTGGTTAAGGAAGCGTTTCCGGACTCCAAAATTGCTAAATTGTATGGTTGTGGCCGGTCGAAGACAACTGCTATTGTAAAACACATGGCTGCAGAGATTAAAGACGAGATGAAGGAGAAGATGAAGACTGGGGCGTTCTCGATAGCCACAGATGGGTCCAATGACCAAAAGGAAAAACAGTTTCCAGTGGTGGTCAGCAGCTCTTCGATTGAGGATGGTGTGACGGTTCAACTACTGTCAGTACCTGTTCTAGAAGGGGTGCCAGCTACAGGTAAGCTCTATCCTTCCTTATCAGTCTTGTATTGGTGTAGCCTTCACATATAGGCCTATATCTCATTTGAGGTTAATGATTGATATAGTAGTAGTATTGACTCTGCTTACTCACTTCATTTGTATGTTTCTACTAACTTTCATTGTATTGTAATCTTATATTTTTGTATGTTTTCTTTTTAAATGCCATACTGTCTCTGTACACTTTAGTGCAATAAAATAATTGTAATTGTAATTGATAACTGTTACCTGATATACAGTATGATACCTATAATACGTGACGGTCTAGGCTACCTCCCATTCAGGGTTTCCGCCAGGATTTTTTTTGAGGGTACGCCTCCCCCCAAAAAAAAAATTTCAAATTTTTTTTTCTCAACATTTTTTATTTTTCATTTTAGACCTTTTATGTGTTTTCCAGGTGATTTTCATCACAAATATCAACTAGAACTGATATTTCTAGCTATTAAATATCTGGTCAACACATTTCTAGGTCTATAATGCAAAATAATTATATTTTGTTCAATTCTATGTGTAGGCCTACCCTAAACTTTTTTGAGGGTACGGGTTGTTTACCCTGTTTACCCTCTGGCGGAGACCCTGCCATTTTGTATCACAGCAGATTCTAATTGGCCAAGTTGCAGGAATCCTTTCATACATAAAAAGGAGTTATTATATATTTTGTAATTTCAGGCAAAAACATCTTCAACCTGTTGGATGCTGAAATGAAAGATGAGGATGAGCCTATCCCTTGGTCAAATTGCTTGGCATTTGGCACAGATAATGCCAATGTAATGGTTGGTAACCGAAAGGGCGTATTTGCCTTTATGGTAGAGAAGAACAGTGACATATTTCTTTCTGGATGTCCCTGTCATTTAATACATCACGCAGCAGAAAAATTCGCCGCTGCCCTGCCGTTCAAGGTTGATGAAGTGCTTACAGACACGTTTTTCTATTTGGATAAATCAAGCAACAGACTCATTGCATTGGACACTTACCAGAAACTCTATGATGTTGGACGACATACTAAGATTCTCAAGCATGTCTCGACTAGATGGCTTAGTGTAAGCCGGTGTGTTGATCGCATCCTAGAAAATTGGGAAGCACTATATAGCTTGTTCAAAGATGCTGCTGATGCTGAGACCAAGGCTGCTGGCAAAGAGCAGCCTGAGACAAGGGTTGGGCGTATGTACAGGTTCTATCGCTCGCCTACCAATAAACTATATTGTATGTTCCTGGAGAATGTGCTTGCGGTTTTCAATAAGACAAATGAGACACTTCAGTCCGAGGCTCCTCTTATCCATGTCCTACGGAGAACTCTCCATAAACTGCTCCGGGACCTTCTGATCAGGTTTAAGTTGCCAGGAGCATTGAATGGGAGAACAGCTACTGGGGTGTCACTTGCAAATGGAGTTGGGCAAAAGCTGGATAACGATCTGATCATTGGTGATAATGCCAGGGAAGCCATTGCCAGGAAAGCTGAAAACCGTCTGAGGGATTCCCGCATCAAGGAATTTTACGCCACCGCCAGACAATGCTTTCTGGAAGGTTGTCGCTATATAAAGGAGAAGCTTCACCTTGACGAAGAACTCTTAAGGCATGCTGAAGTAGTTGATGTTGATTTACGTCTCAATGGTGCCACATCTACTGACCTCCTGTACTTCATCAAAAGATTCCCTTGTCTTCTCCCTGAAGGTAGGTCATCATCATGTTTCAACAAATGATCAAGGCAACCTGAGGGGCCGAGCTATTTTTTTTATATATACCTACATGCCGATAAAATTAATCTACTTTGATCACTGATTGATCTTATGTTTGGTATAATGTAATTGACTTTGTCTTGCAATTTCAGTGCTGGTGTTTCCTTTCAGACAATTCTTTTACAGGCATCCCTGAACTTTAATTGTTCCTTTAATAGTTAAATAACTTCATTGTTTGTGCAATTCTTATTATTTCAGGTGTTTCAAGAGAAACATTGGAGTTGGAATTTGCAGATTACCAGAGCTTAGATGTGCAACCCCATAAGAAAGACAGGATTGATGCAACCTGGTCCGCCATTGGCCAAGTGAAGGATTCTACTGGGCATTTCACTTACAAGAACCTCGCACAAGTCATGCTTGGTATATGTACCATCCCACATGCCAATGCAAGCTGTGAACGGATCTTCAGTTGCGTCCGTAAGAACAAAACGGACCAGAGAGCATCAATGGGGTCAAATACCCTTGATGCATTGATGGTGGTAAAGGGGAGATTGCTCAATGGTGGTAGGAGTGACTACTCGAGTGATAGATTGAAGAAGATCAAGTCTGCTTATTATAAAAGCCTGAAGTAGCCTACCATTAGGAAAATGTGTTCAAGACTGCTAGTAACTGTTCAGTCATGTTTATGTTAAAACAAGTTATAGACATTGTTCAGAGACAATAGACATTGTTCAAGACTGCTAGTAACTGTTCAGTCATGTTTATGTTAAAACAAGTTATAGACATTGTTCAGAGACAATAGACATTGTTCAAGACTGCTAGTAACTGTTCAGTCATGTTTATGTTAAAACAAGTTATAGACATTGTTCAAGACTGCTAGTAACTGTTCAGTCATGTTTATGTTAAAACAAGTTATACATTATTATTATTATTGTCTCTCGACAATAGACATTGTTCAGAGACAATAATGATGAAGGGGATTTCTCACCCCATCGATTTTGCTTACAAAAGGGTCAGCAATAAGGCTCCATTCAGTAACTTGTGTACATGTATGGTGTATCATTCACGGTAATTGACATAAAATAAAATTACACATTTAGGTTCGAATTTTACTCTTTTTTAAAAATTGTTTATGCTTACTATTTCAACATTACACATAGTTCCTTGATTTTACACATTTTTTTGGTCATGATTACACATTGAGCCAAGGTAGGGTAGGCAGGTCTGGTTCTGTGTGAATGGCGTGGTTTCAACTGTTTATCATTGCTCTGTCTGACTCTACTTTTCTTTCAATTCCAGTAACTGCCAGTCACACCATGCATGTCAGAGAGGGCCAGCGTTTCCTGCGAAATTTTCAGTCAGGGACTGCTGGCCCTGATGGCATGCCCGAGCTATCCCGAATTTTCAAGCCGTATAAGAGGGGAGGGGCTAATAATTATGATTACCCGAGGGTCCGCTCTCGTAGTAGCAGCACCACATCACGCTCTGCCAAAGCTAAAAGCGCTCTCGGTGCGCCACCGACAAGTGTTGACGTCATGAAGAGACTGACAGTGTTGCGGTGTTTCCGAGATGGGGAGACAAATTCTAAAAGAGGAGACACTGTTCTCCTGGATGGCATGGTGAGCTGCTTCTAATTCACATCAACCAGAACTAAATGCTTAAAATGGTGTGAATGTTTTAATGGTGAAACTGTGACAAAGTCAAATCATTTTAATAAGGGATCAGTTTATTCGATGAAGAAAAAAACTGTAAGAAAGCCTCTTATCATTTAAGAATACCTCTCTCACCGAACAATTATAATAACTAAAGCTCGGGCCTATGGGCATCGATTACTCTGTTCTTTAAGGGAAAGGTGAGGACAGTGAGGTGGCTAGTGAATAATCATCATGCAATTGTGGGTTCCCTACTGGGTTTTTAATGATTTTCCTCTTCCTGACTTGATACTAAGTCTGAGGGGAAACTCACATATTATCAAGTAAAAAACCAACTTTAAAATATTGTAAGGTTTTGAGTAATATGAAACTCGGTACACCTCATTTGTAACATTCTCCAAATTTGAGGAAACTAGCTGTTTGTTCTCTGTAAAATGGATGAATGAATCAAGGACTGAAATTAGTTTCTGTCATACAATTACTTACTAATTCTAACCTGACCTACATGTTCACATTGCAGATATCTTTCAACGGTGGAGACAATGAATAAACTATCCGAAACAAAATCATTACAGTCATAGAAACGCTCCACAAGGACTGGGGAATTTCCCCTTCTGACCTGACCTTTGTTCGGTGCGAGGGCAAATTGATCAAACGAGTGGCGTCATCGCAGCCATGGGATGGCAAGGCTCTAAAACTCCTGGCTGGACAGGGTGGTGTTCACGTTCAGTTGGAAAAGGTAATTTGTGTTTCTCTTTTGAGATTATCTTATGTCATATGGTCATCCTGCAATTAGTCATTATCTTTGGTGAATCATTCTGTACCAGCTGCAGCCACTGAAGCTATTAACCCTTATGTGGTCACTGTCAACCTAGTGTCCACCTGACCAGGAAATCGCCACATCACCATTCTGTTCACTGTCGACCACAGGTTGACAGCACAATAGGCATTGAAAAATGAGCAGAAACAGTGTGTTGTTCGGGGAATTCCTGTTTTAGTTTCATATCCAGTGGAAATTACCAACTTGGTTGGGGGTTCGCTGGTTGATTTTTGGCTGGAATTTTGTCTGACTTTGGATGTGCAGCTTGGTTGGGGGTACCCTAACTTTTCATTCAATTGTCGATTTCGAGCTCAAATGTATGCTAAAGGTGAAGGAAAATACCATGATCCATGCAGCATTCCTGTGAGAAGTTCTCAAAAGTTTGCCAAAATTCATGATTTCTCACGAATTTTTTGCCCCAAAATTGAAATGCAACTAGTGGAACGCCTTGCCTATGAAAGGCCCTGACTATGCTGCAAATATTCCAATTCATAGTTATTTGATCAATAGTGTACTGCTCTAACGGCAGTTTCATTGGGTAGGCTAATTATGTTCAGGAATTTTCTGCAAAACGAGGCTGAACTCCAAGGGGTAGCAAACTTGGTAACACGGTTGTCGTTTGATTGAGGGATAATCACTCCATGCAGGGACAAGGCAATCATGCAATGGAGCTACTCAGCCGATTGAACGCCATTAAGGTTCAAAGGAATGACAAGTCCTGATTGCTTAGTTAGTTACTGATTTTTTTTCCTCTTCAGAGTTTGGATACCGAACCAATGAGAGAGGTTTCATCACCACCTAGCAGTTCTTTGGGATCCCTGTTACCATTGGAGGACCACGAATTGCCGAATGGATCAAATGACCTGCCTCAAGCCAGTGCTACACAGGCTCCCCAAACTTTTCCGCCAGTTGTTGACAGACTGAGTGATAGTGATGAAGAGAACATGAGGTAAATTTAGGACCTGGGGGGCTCACAAAACAATTGGGGGGTTTTTGAGTGCCTGAAATGCTTGCAATTTGTTTGTAAATCTACCCCCTTTGCACGCCTAAATTGGCCTGAGGATGTGCATACCTGCACCTTCAATGTGAGTGGTCCCCCCCCCCCCGGGATTTAGGAGTATTCGTCTAGCTATGGTTAACCCTTAGGCCATAATCATCATGCTGGTCATCTCCTTTGTCAAACTCTTGGAAGTAATTTGACAAAATCTAATATCAAACTTGTGATTTTTTATCATCACACAGTGTCACACATTTTGACACAGCACAGGAGCTTGAAGTTTTGTCCGTAAATAGAAAAATGGTTGAAAACCACCGCAGTGAGTTCCGGCACTGGCCAATGTCAATGCGCGACGAGTGACCATGGTGATGCAGCGCCGAACCAAGTCACGTCCTTGGTGACGCGGTGACGTTATAAAAGCGAAAGGATGGCAAGCTTGCCGCAAGCCAAATGGAAATGCCTTGAAACCGCATTCATACACCCCCAGCACGTCATGGATGACAGAACGTCAAGCACGCCGTCTCGCCAAGTTCTTGCGACGTCTTACTGACGCAAAGACATTAGGCGTCTTTCTTCCTTGATCGCTTCACCGATGACGCTTGGGCTGTGTTGCAGGAGTTGATTGCGCAATCAGGGTTGTATGGCTGCGGCTTCAAGATTGCGGCAAGCTTGCCATCCTTTCGTTTCGCTCTTCATACAGTGTCATGACGTCTCTCCCATTCTCAATCGTGGCATGGTGATCATTTATTGATACAATTTTCAATTCAATTTTTCAGAATTTTGGACAATCTGTTGCCAGGAATTGTTTCAGAAGACTGTGGAAAAAAGAAAAAGAAGCCAGATGGTGACAAGGATGATTCTTCTGACAGTGACAGTTTGCCACACATAGAGGCACCACTCCCTAGAGCAGCATGGGACAGGTTGCGTCCACCCACTCGGTAAGGTTCCTTAGCCTTAGTTAGAATCCGTGAATCTGATTGGTTGAGAGCCGTCACGTGAGTGGGCAACATTTTCATGATGTTGCCTGGCCTAAAAGTTTGATTTAGAGCGAGCGGTCATATCATGATATTGTGGCCTGGCCTTGTTTTCGAATCCGAGCGAGCAGGCAACATTGATTTCCTATGTCCAAAGATTACCAGCAATATATGGGAGTTGACGATGGTAATCATCATTATGTGTAGCAAATAATGCTGACTGAAAGATGCCTTTACACCCATTTATTACTTAGAAAATGACACTTCTGTTTTTAGGAAGATTGGTGATGATGCGACGCCGCTCGAATCAATTGTCAAAAATTTGCCGCTAGGAAGCTGAATGTGGTGTCCGAAGCGAGGAAGCCTAAGGAGTTCCTCTATATGCACCTCTCGCGCCACAATGTTTGGCCAACTACATTGAGGTATTTACAGAGATGGGCTGATGAGGAACTCCGTAAGCCAGTAAAGGTTGTGTTCTTTGGTGAAGCGGCAGAAGATGTTGGAGGGCCTAGGAGAGAATTCTTCTGCCTGGCGACCAAGGAGGCGATAAACAGTGGATTTCTTTCGGGCAACAAAGGACGGAAGACGTTTGCACATGATGGAGTGGCACTCTTGAACAATGCCTTTTTCTATCTTGGTCGCTTCTTTGCGTTGAACCTTATGCAGGGAGGAAGTGGGCCTCAGTGTTTTTCGCATCCGGTTGCTGAGGTAATCCTATATGAAAAGCTGAACATCGCCCCCGAGATCCACGCCCTCGATGTTCCCGATGCAGAGGTCAGGACAGTCCTTGAAAAGGTTAGTTGTGTCAGTTAGTTCGTTAGGTGTACATGTACACATAGTTTTTGCTAAGACTAATCACACAGTGGCTGTTTTTTAGTAAACGTAATGCCATTTAATATTATGCATTATTCAGGCATGAGAGAAGCAACCCATCAGTTTCGTTGATCGTTCAATCCTACAGCTTTTTGGCTTGCCTGTGGTTAGCCTTTACCATGACCTATCGTCTTCGTTCGATGGCGTCATAAACAGTGGTGGCACGTTTTGGTCAAAAATGGCAAATAAGCATTTCCTCCCGTATATACTGGTCTGAAAAATTTGAAAAAAATATGGTACGTACCTCACAAATGGGACATCACCCTACATGACCTTGGAACACGGGTGACCATTTCATTTTTTGATATTGTCATAGAAATGTTTTAAAGTGTAAAAATTCTATTTCAGGTAACAAATGTTACAGATGTCAAGGAACTCCGAGATGTCATCAGTGTGGCTGACTTCCGCTTTGAGGCTGGGTTCCTCAAGCCTACCCCGTCCATTACGATGGAAGACAAGGAGACGTTCATCAAAATGACAAAACAGCACTTTGTCCTCAGCAGATGCAGGACAGAGATGGATCAATTCCTTTCAGGTATTAGAAAAAGACTATATTATGCATTGGTCTTTGGAGTGGAGAATACTAAGAATGGTATGATGGCCAGATGACACTTAGATGTTAGTGAGCCCCCCCCCCCCCACAACTCAAGACCTGAAGGGTGGTAAAGCAGGTAATGAGTAGTTACATAGTTGGAGACCATAGAATAGAACATTTCCAGTCATTGCCTGGCTATCCAACCTCGTCTCCATAATATTCTATGTATGATTGCACACTGGAATTTTGCCCATGAAATTATTGGTGTCGAGGATAATGACTCCTCAAATCTGATTGGCTTCTCAGATCTCAGAAGCCAATAAGCGTAGTAGAGGGACTGAGCACCTGAGTTCCTGTTCACGGCGACAGTTGTTACTTTAATATTCCTGACAATCAGTGGGGTCTGACAGTCAGAGGACACCAACTGATCTTAAGACTAATTTTCTGATGGTCATTCATGACAGTCAGATCCAGTACAATGGCCTGATCATCAGCCATGACAATCATGCTCTACAAGGCCTCTGGAATGTAGGCCTTTTGATTCGGGTATTACATGACAAAATTGACAAGGCTCCAAAGAGTTTGTCATGTAATACCCAGTCAAGGTACTCTGATTGTTAGGAATAAGTAACAACTCTAACAGCAATTGTTTTATGTTGTCTTTTTTTCAATTCTAGGTCTGTCGAGTGTGGGTGTCCTGGACCTTATCAGAAGGTATCCTGCACAGTTCCTTGGAACTATGGTGCCTGGTTTCTATCAGCCAACAGCAAACAACATGATCGAATTGTTTAAGGTGGAGTTCACTTCCGAGGCCGAGTCCAACAGAAAAAAAAAAGAGGACAACCTGTACCTGAACTTTGTTTTCTTTGTAAATGATGTTTACTGTGGGTATTCAGACGTTTACTGTATTTTTCGTCAACAAGGTTGGCAGGGTATACTATGCAAATGTCGTATTCTGCGGATATTACGGATATCGCTCTTAAATCTTAATTATTACGATTTTTTTCACATTTGGTCTCTATCAACCAAGTATCAATAGATCTACAGTAATGTTGCAAAATATTTAAAAGAAAACTAATCTGGGTGCGGATATTGGCGCCTACAGAAAATGGTCGATCTAAATCACCCAAATTTATTTTCTTTGAATAGTTGGCAATATTATTGTAGATCTATTGATACCTGATCAATAGACACCAAATGTGAAAACAAGAGGCCCAAGGGCCTGGCGCTCAGCTGGATGACCTAATAACATAGGACTGAGGGTATAAAGTAGTAAATATCGGCTTTATACTACTGTTTGAAGGTCAAGAGAACACGTTATACCACTAAAATTTCCAATGCAGAGCTGCCAGGTGGATGAAATATGGGTTCATGCCCATTTCGCCTTGTCTTTTTTGCCTTTTCCCATTTTGCCTTTAAAAAATATACATTTCGCATTCTCCTATTTCGCCTTTTCCAATTTTGCCTCTTCCCAATCCGCCTTATTCTATCTCGCCTTTGTCTTTTTTCGCCTTTTCATTTTTCGCCTTATGCTATTTTGACTCTGTTTTATCTTGCCTTATCACCCTGACTCTAAGAGGCTACTTGAGATACTCGAACAGCGAAGTCTCCTTCAACACGTTAACAGTCCTACCAATGACAAAGGCCATGTGTTAGATCTCCTCATTTCGCGTATTGGGGACTCCTCTATTGCCGACATTGAAGTCACAGATCCTAGCATATCTGATCATTGTGCAGTTTCCTTTGTCCTACGTATGGTAAAGCCATCGAAACTGCAGAAGACTATTTGTTACCGTAAGATTAAGGCGATCGATGCTGATTCTTTTGCCTCTGACCTTACGAGGAGAGTGAAGGTCCTTGACCTCGCAAGTGATCTTGAGACTCTAACTGTGTGTTATGACAAGGTTCTCCGAAACACACTTGACCAACATGCTCCTGCGAAGTCCAAACGCGTTACAGTCCGTCCCAATGCACCTTGGTTCAGTGACGAGATTGTACAGGAAAGAAAGACTGAGCGTAAACTTGAACGGAAATTTCGGCGCTCAAAACTTACAATTGATCGCCAGATTTGGAAACATCAAGCCAGACTTGTGGATTCAATGATTGAGACAGCCAAGGAGGACCATTTTGCTGTGCAGGCTGAGGGATCATCAACTGTTGACACTTTCAGAACAGTGAACTCTTTACTCTATGGCAAGAAGAACACTGTTTTGCCGAGTCATGAGTGCGCCAATGAACTTGCAGAAAGGTTCAGTGCATATTTTGCAAATAAGGTTCAACTGATTAGGGAGTCTTTCCCTGACCAGGACGGTGATGAGCAAGTGCATGAACAGTATCTGTGCTCCTCCAAGCTTGATGAGTTTAAGCCTGTTACTTCCACTGAGTTTGTTAAACTCCTCGGTCAAATGAGAGCTACTAGCTGTTCACTTGACCCCATTCCAACACCTTTGCTGAAAAAGTGTACACCGGGTATAGTTGAGCTTATGATTGCAATCATCAACTCCTCTCTCAGTTGTGGTGTTGTCCCTGATAGTTTCAAGAGGGCTATTCTTAATCCACTTATTAAGAAACCATCATTGGATGCCGATGTACTTAAAAACTATCGCCCGGTGTCCAATCTATGCTTTCTCTCAAAGGTGCTTGAGAGGGTAGTTGCCAATCAATTATCAGTACACTTGGATAGCAACGATCTGCGTGAACCTTTTCAATCAGCCTATCGTCCTATGCACAGCGTTGAAACTGGGCTTACTCGTGTCCATAATGATGTCATTCGTGCGCTCGATGGAAAGAAATGTGTCCTCTTAGTACTTTTGGACATGAGCGCTGCTTTCGATACTGTGGATCATGTGAAGCTGATAAATCGCCTTGGTGCAATGGGAGTCTCAGGGGTGGCATTGAAATGGTTCACGTCCTATCTTAGTGGCAGGTGTCAGGAGGTGTGCGTTGAGGGTAGACTTTCAAAGCCAAGTATGATCAAGTGTGGGGTACCTCAGGGTTCCATACTTGGTCCCCTGTTATTTTCCATCTATACTACACCTATCGGTGCTATCATCGTGGCACATAGCATTTCTTACCACTTTTATGCCGATGACAGTCAGTTATACCTGGTTTTCACACTGCCTGAGCTCGGCCCCACATGTGACTTGATGTCAACCGGTGTTTTCGACCTCAACAAATGGTTGGTAAGAAACTTTCTCAAGTGTAATGGTGAAAAGACAGATCTATTGTTCATTGGTCCCAAGAAGCACATCGACGTGCTTAGGCTGCAATCAGTCCGCATCATTGACGCTGATGTGTATGCTTCTCTTTCAGCGAGAAACCTTGGTGTAGTTTTTGACAGTGATTTCACTTTCAAACAGCACATCAGTGCTTGTGTTAGGGCCTCATACTTTCATATCCGCAATATTGGAAAGATCCGCAGATATCTATCGGTCATCACCACCAGGCTCTATATTCAAGCCCTCATCACTTCTAGACTTGACTTCTGCAATTCCCTTCTTCTTGGCTTGCCTAAATCTACTGTCCGTCCACTGCAGTTAGTGCAAAACAACGCGGCTCGTCTTATTACCAAGTCTCGAAAGAAGTGGATTCGAATAGGCGCAATGGCGGGTCGAAGATTGATGACGGGGGCAGATGTAGCCGAGAGTATGCCAAAAAGCGGGTATTCGGAAAGACACCAGATATTACTGTTCTATGTGTGGGGTACCATTGTGCAAAATCAAGTGCTTTGCTGACTATCATTCCAAATTAGCATTGTAAAGAGATCTAATAAAGAAGAACCAACACAGAAAATTTCATGTAATTATCTTTATTCCTTCTATTGTTTTCATAATTTTGAAAAAGGGTAAAAAGGGGCGTAACCTTGGCCCCTGGGGGAAGTACGCTAAATATGGCTGGGCGCTGAAAGTGTTAAGAAACGTGCCATAGTTACAATCAAACGACAAATTTACGCCATTTGACCTCTGTGACCTTGAAAAGCAGGTCAGATCAAAAACTCATATGATATGTGATGTATCCTTGCTAGGAGAACCTACCATAAAAATGTTATTGAAAACGAATCACTAAAAATAAGCAAGATATTGCACTTCTTACTTTTTCCATTATGGCCCCCTGGTGGCCGAATAAAGAATCAGATCGAGCCAAAATTTGGCATCAGAGGTTATCTGATGTAGGGGGTTATATGCACCAAGTTTCAAGTTCATAGCTTTACTGGTTAAGAAACGTGCCATAGTTTACACTCTTACGGCCAATTTACGCCATATGACCTCTGTGACCTTGAAAAGTAGGTCAAATTGAAAACCCGTAAGATATGTGATGTATTCTTCCTAAGGGTACCTACCATAAAAATTTTATCGAAAACAAGTCACTTATAAGCGAGATATCACACTTTTTAGATTTCCACTTTTGGCCCCCTGGTGGCAAAGTTGAGAATCAGATCAAACTGAAATTCAGCACCAGAGGCTATGTGATATAGGGGGTTATATGTACCAAGTTTCAAGTTCATAGCTTTAGTGGTTAAGAAACGTGCTATAGTTTACACTCTAACGGCCAATTTACGCCATATGACCTCTGTGACCTTGAAAAATAGGTCAAATTGAAAACCCGTAAGATATGTGATGTATTCTTCCTAAGGGTACCTACCATAAAAATTTTATCGAAAACAAGTCACTTATAAGCGAGATATCACACTTTTTAGATTTCCACTTTTGGCCCCCTGGTGGCAAAGTTGAGAGTCAGATCAAACTGAAATTCAGCACCAGAGGCTATGTGATATAGGGGGTTATATGTACCAAGTTTCAAGTTCATAGCTTTATTGGTTAAGAAACGTGCCATAGTTTACACTCTAACGGCCAATTTACGCCATATGACCTCTGTGACCTTGAAAAGTAGGTCAAATTAAAAACCCGTATGATATAAGATGTATATTTGCTATGAGTACCTACAACAAAAGTTTCATCGAAAACAAGTCACTAATAAGCGAGATATCACACTTTTTAGATATCCACATTTGGCCCCTGGTGGCCAAGTAGATAATCAGATCGGACAGAAATTTAGTGTCACGGGTCATCTGACCTAGGGGGTCATGTGTACAAAGTTTTAAGTTCATAGGCCTAGCGGTTAAGAAACGTGCCACTGTTTTTGAACTAGGATACGACGGACGACGACGACGACGACGACGACGACGACGACGACGACGACGACGGACGACGACGGACGACGGACACTGCGGTATTGTATAGACTCCCCTACGGTGAGCCAAAAAGGCAAACTAGGATGAGGCAAGATAAGAGGAAGGCGAGTTAGGAAGAAGGCCAATTGAAACAAAGGCGAGATAAGACGATGGCGAAATCGTAGAAGGCGAATTGAGAAAAGGCAAGTTAGGAGAAGGCTAAATGGGAAAAGGCAAAATTGGATAAGGCGAATAAGGTTAAGGCGAAATGGGCAGACACCGAAATATGATTGAACTAATCAGCCATGGTATGTAAATATTACAGGAGGCAACGGAAGATAGCCCTAGTACAGCATGTTGTATCAGTAGCTTTACAGAAAAAAAGTGTCAGAGAGGATGAGACTTCTCCATGGACAACTGTGGTATGTCCAGGCTGGGTTGTACAGCACAAGGATACAAAATGCTGTCTGTAATTGAGAGGTATCATGATTTAACAGAGGTCAAAATAAATAGAAATTACCAGTTTGGGACTAGCACCACTTTCTCTTTTTTTTTAATAAGGTAGAGATTACAGGAGTCAACAAAATTAATTTTATTGAGAGAAATTGACCTCTCCTGCAGGTGATTGGAATTTACAATACAAAGGGTCGTTTTTCATGACATTGTGCTCTACTGCGTATTCCTAGTCATAGTGAGTCGATCTGGAACCAATCTATCCTTGGCGCAGACAGGTTCAAATTGGCTATATCTTGAATAGATCGAATTGCGATGAAAATCTAATGCAATAAAGGAGCAATATCGAAGAGACAAATTAATCAAACCAATTGTCCACAGACTCGGACCCTGAAATGGCACGATGTATGCGTGCATATAAAAGTATATCAATTGGTCCCATAGAGATGATGAGGCAATGTCAATATGCCTTGTTCCTTAGTCAGCAATATGCCCCTTTTTATACGGAGAAGAAGGAGAACCCAGATAGGCCTTCACATGTCGGCTTCCAAATGGCTCGAACCAACTATCACTACTAGAACTTTAAAATGCGTGCTCCTCCTAGTCCTACATGAAGCAATGTCTCAGCCAAAAAGGCAAAGTTAGCAGCTCCTTGGTAAGGCCATGTCAGGTTCCGCGCGCCTCTTCAGATACATCAAGTATTGAAAGCTGTGGTGAGCTGAGCACATAAAAGACTATGGTCACCTTAATTTGAAAATCACTTCATAATCAAGGGCTACCTCTGACTAAAACAGCACAATAGACCACCAATTTGATCCAGCTCCTAACTGCGGGAAAACCCAAGTCCAGCAACCAAAAGTACCAAAAATACATTTTTGTTTACATTTGAACTGCACACATGCGTTTGTTTACAATTTCATTTCCCGCGAAATCTCGAAAATCAGGTGACCTGCAATCGTGGATTGAAAATAACATTAACCTCGGTTCAGCAGGTCAGCAGGTATACCGGCTGTTCCAATCATCCCCCTACAGCCAGCCGTTCAATAGGTAATGTTGTTCACCCCACATGGAGTGCAAGTAATTGATTAAGCCCCTGCATAACTTAACAGCAATCGCTTGGCTTCTGTGAGTGGTAAGGAGAATTGACAGTTTTTTTATGGGAGTAACATTATTGTGTTGCTTAAAACGTCTACTTTTTACTCATGTAAGAATCGTAGTACTAATAGTAACTTCAACTTATTTTCCAGTTATGATAACACAACACACATCTTCATGATCATGATCTTTCTCAAACTAACTGAATGACCTAATCGCCTTGGACGCACAACCTAACCACATATCAATCCGCCCCGACGATCGACACATCCATTCGATTCGATAACCCTCGATAAAGTTTGATAAATAAACTAGAACTGAGATTTCACAGGAGCACCTGTGAATTCATGACCCCAGGGTTGTTTTGAGGGCGATATTGTAAGAGTTGGTCTTGAGTATGGGGACGTGAAGGTCCGTGTGAGGCACCTGGGCTGGGGAGAGAAGACTAGTTGAACGATGTGATCATGGAGGTATAAATAATTATTTATACCTCCATGATGGGATCTGACACGGACACTACTATTGATCTCATTATATGAATACCATTTAATTACAAAAAAGTGAAAACTGATCATATCATATTCCTTGGCATAAATTAAAATAGGAGTGCGGGAACAAGGTTTTTTAGCAGGAGGAAAGCGAGAACATTTTGCGCCGTCGTATTCCGATTTGGCTGGTTAGTGGTGAAATCTGCTTTTAATTTTGCAAATTAACATATTCGTTTTCTAGTTCTAACGTTGTCTGTAAAGATGCTGGCAAGAGACATTGCCAGGAAAACGTGACGTCATTTTGGCCATTCTTCTTACCGCACGCCCTCTCTCTCTGTAAAAGTTCCTGACATGGTGTGAAGTGGGAGGGCGCACAATGGGAACCACACTGCCGCGATGTTAATAGTTTCTATTTATAGAATTCAGCGGCAGAGATTTTAGGCACGGAAAAAGTGGATTAACTCGGCTAATCTCAATGGATTTTACCCAGGAATGTTTTCAAGGCGAGAGAAACATCTGATTTAAGTACTGCGCTTATTAGATTTCATGTTCAGGCCGAAGATTGGCCTAAAACGTGGACGAAAAGAGTGCATTATCGAGTGTTGGAGAGGTCACGTGATTGGACGAGAAACCTGAACAAAGTTTTCGTGCTTTTAGCTGTCAACATCAATGGCTATAATATACTCCTGCAGAATAGGAGAACTAATAGAACTAATTTCCGAAGTTTCCAATAGTTTGAACACAAATCAGAACATCACCCATCAGCTGGACTCAGATCTGCATAAATTACGATAAATAATGAGGTCGTCGCTTCAATTTCGCAAAGAAAGTTGACTCCATTCGAAGGTTGTTTTGACCAAATTCTGTTGAACTCATCGTTATGAGGGCATTTGAACACATTCTCGTTGATCTTTTCTATAAACGTGTGAAGTTTCGTACCAAAATACGTTTCCGTAAAGGCTTAAAAAAGAAAATTCGTCACTTACAAAATCATCGCTCCGGTAGAAATAAAAATGTCACCGCCATTTTTTTGACGATAGTACTCCAGGTAACCTCGGCGGGAAATTTAAAGCGGGGTCATCCGGGGTCAAACAACAGTTTTGCTCACTACCGCCAACTGGTGATATAAATCGACACTAATCTATTTTATATCAAAACTTCTGTATCATGAAGACCTTTTCAACTTTATTTTAAGCTTTTATCTGCTGGAATAGAGCGTCAAAAAAATTGTTTTTTCATTTACGCATTTTGCCCCCTGGGGAGCTGAATTTGAGTCGAATCGCCCAAATTTTTTTCCGTAAGCAACATTTTCTGCGGTGTTTATAAGCAAGACTAGATTTGAAGTGCCTCGGTTGTATGATTACAAAATGCCCAACTTTGTCTACAGATGGCATGATGGAAGGATGGCAGGATGGGTGGAAGGACGGACACCAATCGAATAGCTATTTGACTAGCTCCGCTGACTTTGTCAGCTGAGCTAAAAATCTGGAAAATAACAGATTTTTGAGCGCTATCCGCAAAGTATACCCTGCCAACCAGGGTACTGACTTGCCGCTCTATCCCTTTGTCCAGGTGCCTTAGGCCAAAATTTACCAAGACAAATGGGCCATAGGCGAAAGATCAACGAATACAATGGCCAAATCTCTGCCATTTTGCAGTTACCCGCTTCAGGTAGAACGCAATGAAATTGGATGGAAAATGTCATTGTGCCAGTGGTGTTGAAATGATATTGTGTGTGGAACTCCTCTTAGTGCTTAGTTGAAGCTGAATACCCTGTGCTGGTGACTCTGTCCCTACGTGCATGTTGGGACAATGATGCGTAACTGATGATTTTGCGATCTCCACAAGCTTAGGCAAGCAGTTCTATTCCTCCACTTTGATGCATCATTTCTATTTTCAGGTGGAAAAATAAGCGCGAAGACAATACTTGATGTGGAGGTGAAAATCACTTTGAAGATGGTACTTAAGTTTGCAACAGGTGCAGAGACCATCCCTGCTGCTGGTTTTGAAGTGAAACCAAGTGTCACTTTCGACCATGATCCTAAGACGGAATTCCCTATGGTTAACACTTGTGCCAATGTGATCAAGCTGGCAGTTGTCAACGATAACTTGGATTTCAACAAGTTCAAGAGGATCTTCGCGATAGCTATCGTGAGCTCACCTGGTTTCGGCAACGTCTGAGCTACTGATGACAGGAAGGTTGTGTACCTGTTTTCACCTAGGAAACATGTAAAAGTGCAGGGATTAAGACAATATTCTGTTTAATGTTTTTGTCGGAAATAGTACCGGACCATTGACTTTTCAACTTGCTCACACCACTGAAAATGGTTAAAAGGTGCCTTCTCAGACAACAAACACTAGCGTTGTTTAGATATTTGTAATGTAGGCCCCTACATGTATCATTGCTTAGGCGAGAGCTTTTTTATGAGGTGGCTCGCAGATTTTTTCAGCCAAGCTTCTGAGGGGAGGGCCGAATGTGAAAAATTATTTTTCCCAATCTCGAACTTTTTGGGAGGGAACAGTCATGTCGGAGGAAAGAAAAAAATTATTTTCAAAATGTGATTATTATACCATGTCCCCAATTGAAGCCATGGTTTTGTTGCTTAGGACAGGTAAATTTGACATTTTCATTGACATGTTGAGAGCAGTCAGTTGGGGGAGGGAGGGCGAGGTAAAAATATTTCAAAAATTATTTTATTTCTTCAAATCATGTAATTTTGCCTCGGGATTTCTGCTAACACCGAGAAAAAAAACAAAATTTCTTTGTCAGTTCAGAGCATCGGCGGATCCGCAGGCCACTAATAAAAACTCTCACCTTAGAATAGAACAAAGTTGCAAGGGGCTCACGATAGGGGCGAATCCTTTCTGACACTGGGGGTTACTGGCCATTTCATTGATTACCAACTGTTAATGTAAGGAAGTGTTATTCTGCTGTTGACTCAAGTAGTCAAATGTTTAGACTGCTTACCACTCAAGGACTGTTGATTAGTGAGATCTGCTGTTTTATCTCGGGTTGATGGTTGTCTCGAAATGAAACCATGTTGGTTTGGGGGTCCGTAAGAAAGCCAGAATGACGGAGTTTGTCTCTATTTGTAACAAGGATATTTAGACTTTGTTGAATAGATAGATCAATAATCTATCCACGGTGTGAATTTGGTTGCATTTGATAGAAGAATAAAGGTGAATAATCGGTGAAAAAACATGCAATAACTGATAACAAGTACAAGTGCATGCCCCCCAATTAGCTTGTCTAAACCAATTACTGGTACCATTGATCCAGACTTCCAATTAGGCCTGGCTGATTCTAAGTCATTTGTCTTTATTGGGGGCTAACAAAGTTGGAATTTCTGATTTATTCTTCTAACAAAAGCAACCACATTGGCACAGGGAATAGATTATTAGTGTATCTATTCAACAAAGTAAAACAATCCTGGTTAAACACTCTGTTTTGGTCCGTTTGGTGAGTTCCGGTCCATTCTGGCATTCTTATGAACTGTTGGTTTGGTCACTGGTGGAGATAAATCAGTTAAGGCTGATGAGCAAAGGTCTTAGAGTTTTATTGTCTTAGAGTTTCATAGTCTTAGCTTGGCACTGACCAGTGATACTGATATTTTGAATATAATAGCCTGCTATGCTTAGTTGCCAACTTTTTGGCTCACCTGTGAGCCCTTTCCATACTCATGGACCATTTCATAAATTCAGTTCGGTACTTTTCCAAATTTGGAATCGCTTCCAATATTGGAAGCTATGGGCTATACACACCCGATTCTGGCTGCAAATGACCAGGGTTCAGAGGAGGGACCGGTATTAAAATTTAACATGTCTAATGACCTTGAAGGTGCTGCTACCGGTTACCGGTAAATTTGGGGAAATTCATCTTCAACGCTGCAAATGGTGAAACTATCACCCTGTAATGCAATTGCTCAATTAGGTGTCTCTCATGGAAGGGTTCTTACAGATCTACATGTATGGGCGTGGATCTTTCTAAGCACGCGCCATGAGGGGCCTAGGTAGCCAACATGCTTGGAGTACTCAAATGCACGTACACATTTACCACAAAGTTGAAAGGGGCCTTAGTCCTGCCCCCCCCCCCCCCCCCCACTGGGCATTAGGTGGGGGTGTACCTATGCTCGTACCAATATTTCAAAATGAACCCCTTTCAGTCATACACGGAATAGACAAAATTTCACCCCCTTCTGGAGGGACTTTTTTCCCATTTTACTATGCTCTGGTACCCCTTAAATACGGCAGATTGGCCTTTACGGATCTATCTGTCCCACATTTCACCCTTAAATACGGTACAAGTTGCTTTATTCTCATATCATACCCTTTTGGACGGAACCTTGCCAAAATTAGGCCTACCCCCTTTTTTCATGATTTGCACGGAAAAGGCTCCGTACCTCAAATCAGCAATCGGACCCCTTTTCCTCACTTTTTACGTTCACACATGTGGTTACCCCAAGTATACGAGTGGGGAGGGGGGGGGGGGCATTAGTGATAAATGCTTCAATCCAAGCCATTCAAGTTTGCTGCATGATTATGCAACACAGATCAATGCAAGCCACATGTAAAATGTACATCCTACATGTAGGCCTTGGGAGAGATTTTGGTCAACCTTTCTTCCGGGACCTTTCTTTGAGAGGCACCTGATTATTAAAGTAAACACCTCAACAAAATTAAGTCCCCCTCTAAACAAATCCTGATATTTTCAAAACTACCAAAGCTATCAAAAATCATCTTGGTAGGCTTCATGCTATTGGAGTTAGGAGAGTCTGTTCAAAATTGTAGAGTTGCATCACCAGAGTTGCATTCAGGCCAGAGTAATCACAAAAAGGATGCAAAAAACCCGGTTTTCAAAATTCACAAAATTACCTCTTTCAATTGTATGCTTCCTTCTCACTTTATTCAAACAATTTCTCACAAATAATCTACTAAATCATTTTTGGCAATGGAATTATTCTTTCCTGGTTTCTTCAAAGTCTCAAAGTAGTGAACGTCATGTTTAATCCATTAATTCATGAAAGAGTTGCTGTGAAAGAGGAATAACGCATCACATTGGCAAGAATGTTCAGATTCTCATTCTTGTCAATATAATGGATCATTCCTCTACCTCTGCAACCCTTCGAAATGGACCAAACACGCTGGACAGTACCTTGGGACTCTGATGAAACCGAGAGGGGTAATTTCTTTGCCAAAAAAATGATTTAATGGGTGTTTTGTGAGAAATTGTTGGAAAAAAGTGATAAGGATGCATACAATTCCAAGAGGTAATTTTGTGAATTTTGAAAACAGGTTTTTTTTGCATTCTTTTTGTGATTACTCAGGCGTGAATGGTGATGCAACTCTACAATTTTGAACAGACTCTCCTAAGACCCTGTGAATGATGCCCACCAAGTGGATTTTTGACAGCTATAATAGTTTTGAAAATATCAGGATTTGTTTATGGGGGACATCATTTTGTTGATGTGTTTACTACTTTGATTGGGGTGATAATAGACATCCCATTTCAGGGTCGATTGCTGATGAACTGTACCATAAGAGCAACAACAGCCCTATAAATATCGATCCCCAAATCATCACTATCAGCCATAGGGTCAATTTTGATATGTAGCATTAGGTACTCCGTTTCAGTCAGTGGATTTTGAATATTTGCAACTGCAACATCATTTCGCCAGTCTGTATCTTCGAGGGGAGGTCCTTCAATTTCACTGTCTATCATGTCTATTCCATATGCGTCTAGGTTCTCCGGATCAGCATCAGTGACATCATGAGCTGCTTGTTGTAAATGGTTCTCCATGACATCACGAACTGCCAACTGTCCTTGGTTCTTAGCAGCAAGCATACCATTCACCCAAAGCTGCAGTGGAGACCTGTTCTGTTCAGTTCGCATGCCATGAAAGTTCCATGATTGTTGGAACAAGTGTAGAGACTGTCTAATACGAGGAAAAAATGTAAAATGAAGGGCGAATATATGGATGTCAGAACTGGGATCTAACTCCTCCTCCTCCTCCAGGTAGTAAAATAAGCTATAATAGCTATGCAATACACATCGGAAAGTGTCTCTCCAAAGTCGTTCAATTCTTTAATTGTGTACTGACCTACCCGAAATGAAACTCCCACGATCATTACCCCGCCTCTCAAGCATGAAACAGGCAACTTCAACATTTTCTTTGCCTTTATCTCCACGTACTCGTGAGGGGCATCCATGGGTCTCAACTGCATTAGAAAATACCTCCAAGACAGTTGCAGCAAAGTTATTGTCAGCACAATGAAGATAGATGATAAGTCGAGAAAACCCATCAATGCAGCCGTGCACAACGAATCGCCATCTTATCAGACTATGATGTCCATCAATGTGCCACAGAGAATTTGGTCCTGGAACATGGTATCTACAGCGGCTTACAACAGCACCCCATCGAAAACCTGCACCTATGGGATCGATCCTATGCAAGGAATGTCTTAACCTTGCCTGCTGTACGACAAGTCCTTTGCTTCGCAGATTGCCCTGAATCATTGTCAGACCGACATGCGGATTCCCGTGACGCACCTCACTTATAAGAGCATCCAGGTCCTCATCACTGATGTTTGAGTATCTTGATCGTTGCTGTGGTAAACCATACATCTCGCAACGTCTGTAAATAGTCCATCTGCTGACACCAAACATACGTGCAATTGAGGTGATGCTATTGCCAATCCCCTGCAATGACAGAATCTGTGGTGCATCAATAAATGAAATGGCCAGGGCCATTGTGCTCACCTCATGTGGAGGAAAGATGGATAAAGAGCATAGTATTGTGTCATGTAGTGTTAGGTTTGATGCAGGTCCAAGCAATTACAATTTCCCCAAAATGGCCAATTTACAGTACATTCGACCTCTGTGACCTTGAAAAGTAGGTCAAATCAAAGAAGACCCGGGTGACACATTGAATGGTTGTTAGAATTAGATGTACCTATGATATAAAATTGGTGCCAATCGGGCAAGTAATACTAGGAATAATGGCATTTTGAAGAATTTAGGATTTGGCCCCCTCCCTGGAGGCCAAACGGCAAATCAGATCGCACCAAACTTCGGTACCTGACACCACCTGACCAAGGGGTACATGTGTACTAATTTGTGATCAATAGTCATTGCAGTTAAGAAACGTGCCATAGTTACGGCCTGACGGCCAATTTACGCCATTTGACCTCTGTGACCTTGACAAGAAGGTCAAATTAAAAACCTGTGTGACATATACTGTATGGTGGTTAGATGTACCCATGATATCAAATTGGTGGCAATCGGGCAAGAAGTTAAGGAATAATCACATTTTTAAGGTTTTTGGATTTTGCCCCCTGGTGGTCAAGTGGTGAATCATATTGGACCAAACTTCGGTCCCTGAGATTACCTGACTAAGGGGTAAATGTGTACCAAATTTGGGATCAATAGTCATTGCAGTTTAGAAACGTGCCATCGTTACATCCTTACGGCCAATTTACACTATTTGACCTCTGTGACCTTGAAAAGGAGGGCAAATCAAAAACCCGGAGGATATATGATGCACCTTTGCTAGAAGTACCTACCATATTTTTTTCAAAATTTCCCGACTACTATTAAGGGAGATATTGCATATTTTCACTTTTAACGTTTGGCCCCCTGGTGGCCAAACCATAAAACGAATCGGACCGAAACTTGGTCTCCAAGGTGTCATTACATAAGGGTACATGTGTACTAAGTTTTAACTCAATAGCTCTAACAGTTACGAAACGTGCCCTGCTAACGGACGACGGACGACGACGACGACGACGACGACGCGGACGACGGACGCCACGGTATGGGATAAGCTCACCTCTGCTAAGAGGTGAGCTAAAAATGATGGCCTTCCCCTCCTACTTCTGCTGTTAGCCCCTCTCTTATGTCTCTGCTTTCTTCCACATTAGCCCCCATCACCTCGACTGCAGCACCAGCTCCTGTTGTTGTAATAGTGTCATCAGTGGGCCTTTGGGTCAGAAGGTCAGCTCCATGAGCTGTGTCAAGCAAGCCACTTGGCATGCTTGGTCTCATAAGCGTCCTGGCACCCACAATTACATCTTCACCAAGCCTGGACCAAAAGGAGAAACTGCCACCCACTGCTGGCCCAGCTAATGACCCAGACCTACTCTGAGTCTCACCGCCCGCCGAACCGGCAGTCCTATTTGGAGAAAGCAAGTCAGTCCACAACTCACGAATGCACCTCAATTGTACAGAAAGTGAATACACATCAGCAATGAATATTGCAATCGGTTGTGAAATGGGTTGCGTCACTTGAGCCTGAATGTGTCCATGCACTGTGTGTAGAGTACGGGAATGGCCCTGTAAACGGAGCACTACATCTTCAACTTCACTTTGATCGATATCTCCAGCATAAATACCGTCACAATGTCTCAGTAGAACATCAAGTGATTCGCAGTATTTTAACCAGTCTTGCAAACTATCAATACTATTAATAAGGCTTCCAGAAACGAGTAAAAGTAGCGATAAAATGCATAGTTTCGAGATCATGGAGGCTGCCATCTTGTATATCACGTGACTATAAAAACTGCGCTGCCTGGATTGAGTCACGTGCCAGCATTAACCAATCGGAATCGAATAGGATTTACTGTGAAAATCGAATGAATGAGTGTACGAATCGAATGAACGCGCAGAGAAAAATCTAATGCATGTGTGCAAAATCGAATAAAAGTGTAGGAAAATCGAATGAAAGTATGAAAAAATCGAATAGACCTGTTCAGAAATCGAATGAACAGTTTAGAAAATCGAATGAAACCTGTTCAGAAATCGAATGAATGTGCGCAATGATCGAATGAAGGTATGCAAAAATATCGAATGGACGTGTTCAAAATCGAATGAATGTGTGTCACTATCGAATGAATGTGCGCAATAAAGACGAGCGGTATGTTCGGTTAATTAACGAATGTCGTGGTTGACTTTATAGGATTAAAAATGTTACTTCGATTTCATCGAATGAATATGTCAGTGATCAAATGAATATAGCTGCATTGAATTGAATGAATGTCCATGAAATAATCAAATTGTGTCTAATGAATCGAACAAATGTAATGAATTTCATGAGAAATCGAATGAATGTTGTGACAAATCAAAGGAATGTTGTAAATAATCGAACGAATGCTGTGAAAAATCAAATTTTGCTACAAAAAACGTGCCATAAAACTATGTCGCTATCAGCTGGATAGATGCTGGGGGGAAATATGATGTGCAAACTATGTTGAAGGACATTGAATACTAGAACTATGTCACTATCTGTAAAAAGTGTAATGATGCTGAGTACAAATCTGATGTGCAAACTATGTCACCCTCAGAAATGATGATGCATGCAAATCTGAGATATAATTTATAATTCCGACAGTGTGGATGTCAACATTTCCTAACAAACACTCATTACTATTACAGCGCTGCCCGGATCAGTATACAGTTCGTCAATAGATTTACCCAAATTAGCAAATGGTAGGTATCTTGCATCGTCACAGTGCTACTGCATACGACACTGTCACAGATCCTGCAATATGAATAGTAGCAGGACATGCAAACTATGTTGAAGGACATTGAATACTAGAACTATGTCACTATCTGTAAAAAGTGTAATGATGCTGAGTACAAATCTGATGTGCAAACTATGTCACTCTCTGAAATGATGATGCACGCAAATCTGAGATATAGATTCAGTGCGGATGTCAACATTTTCTAACAAACATTCATTACCATTACAGCGCTGCCCAGAAACAGTATACAGTTCGTCAAAAGATTCACCCAAATTAGCAAACGGTAAGTATCTTGCATCGTCACAGTGCTGGGAATAGTAGCCTTGTAAGCAACTGGGACCCTCAAAACCTTTCACACAGACGTTCTATCACCATGTACAACAAAAAAACATCCACTTCATTCCACAATACTGTCCCACTAATACAAAGACTTACCACAGAGTACCATATTAATCCTGCTATGCTTATTTCAGAACAAATGGCAGAACAAACTTTGGCCAAAGTCAGCCCTCAGAAGGCCGCGCCAATCCGTGTACGTATCCTCACACCAACAAAAAAGGCACGAACTGCAGCTGGTGCTCCATATTATCGTGCAACCATAAAGAACAATACATCAACCCGTAAGTTGCTGGTCTGGGGGAGTGCAGCAGAACAATTTGAACGCAAATGTAGTGAAGGTAACGATTATGTTATCACTAATTATCATCGGCAAGTGCCCAAAAAGCCACAGTACAATTCAGACCCAGTGGAGATACTGTTGACACAAAGCAGTGATGTGCAGCCATCCACTGAACTCCTAAACCTGCAAAAAGTGAAACCAGTAACATTGAAAGCAGCCATGGCCCTGCCACCTGACACCGTGGTAAATCTGTTGGTCAGTGTATCGTATCGTATCCTCACACCAACAAAAAAGGCACGAACTGCAGCTGGTGCTCCATATTATCGTGCAACCATAAAGAACAATACATCAACCCGTTAGTTGCTGGTCTGGGGGAGTGCAGCAGAACAATTTGAACGCAAATGTAGTGAAGGTAACGATTATGTTATCACTAATTATCATCCGCAAGTGCCCAAAAAGCCACAGTACAATTCAGACCCAGTGGAGATACTGTTGACACAAAGCAGTGATGTGCAGCCATCCACTGAACTCCTAAACCTGCAAAAAGTGAAACCAGTAACATTGAAAGCAGCCATGGCCCTGCCACCTGACACCGTGGTAAATCTGTTGGTCAGTGTGGTCCACCCAATGACAGTGGAGCAAGTCAAAGGGAAGGACATGCGTGAATGCCGTATGACAGACACCTCTGGCCAGGTGACCAAGTTGACACTGTGGGCAGCAGATGCCCAGCGCGCCATCATCAAAGGCTCCATAATCCAATTGACAGACACAAAAAACCAAAGATTACCGCAAAGAGTTCTCCATCGCCACGACAAGGTCTACCGTGGTTGTGATGGACGATGATATCCCTGATGAAGCAGCAGCACCTCTCAAGGACTACATGGACACAGCAGAAGATCCTACCGATGAGGACCCAGTTGCTATTGATACACCAATGGACACAATGGAAGATGTCATCAATGGAGACGCACGAGAGTACAAAGTCGAAAACGCAAATGTCGCCTTCGTGTCATTGGATCGTCCGTTTTACATGGGGTGTGGAACTGCCAGATGTAACAAGAAAGTAACCGTCGTAGGCAGTTATGTTAATTGTGACAACCATGGCCTTCATGGCAACCCTGAACCAAAGTACATGATTTCGATCAAATTGGAGGATGGTACAGCACAAGGCCATGGTATCTGGATAAAGCTGTTTGACCAGCACGCCACAGCAATTCTCAAAATGCCGTCACCAGAGTTCAGTCGACTATCCAACGAAGATCAGCGCTTCAAACTCATAATGTTGCAGGGCAAGACGATCGATGCTACCATCTTGAAAAGCATCGGTGAACGCACCAATTACACCTTCAGGAAGGTTCAACTGGTGTAACATTTACGTAAGGCCCTCAAACTTATAATGAATCTCATCATCACTGATCACAGCTGATGCAAGCTGATAACCAACATTAACATTTATATCTGTTTGTTGCTGTTGCATTGCCTGAACTGACAACATCACACCAAGTTGAGATTTTAATACAACAGACTTAGATAGAAAGACACTAGTATCAGTGGCAGTGCTAAAAGTAAAAGGAGTATTCATTTCACTCTGACAGATTCACACAACTAAATAATCACCCATGAATAAATTTATATATGTCATTTTCCAGGACCACCAACTCCTCCTGGACTGCCCAACAACTACCTACAATGCTAACGCAACGCCATCATACAGAGCCTACGTTAGACCCATGAAAATGGAGCACTGCTTGAGGACTCTTCATCGCAATACACAGACACGCTTGTCTGTTTCCGTTGCATAGCACCACTCAAAGACAGCAAAATACCTGCCAATTCATGGACAAACATGACTTCTGGCCCTGTCCCAACAGTGTTAGCATCCCTCAACCTCATGGAAAAACGCTTGATATCGCAAGTCCATCCATTCATCACCATATGTGCACTACCATATGGCCAGCTGTCAGCAAAAGGCCAGATCATCAACTTCCCTGTTGATAACCAAGACATTTACAAAGCCCTACCACGACCACTAGCCCACAGCAACATCATATATGTCTCACAGAACCGTGCCCACCAAACACACACCACTATTTACTCTGTCAACAAAACAAATGTCTTCAACGCACTCCAATACCTACAACAGCACCATCCACTGTATAAGGACATCACCATTTGCCGTGACACTGCTGATGACACAGAAACAGCGCCTGACCGCGACAACAACCTTGCAGATGCTCTGATTACTGAATCATCAAGCATTACAGCTTCTCCACTTAGTATCTTCACAGCTACAGACTTGGAGGCACAAGCATTCCCATGGTTATTCACTTCAGGAGCATCCGGCTGGCACAAAGGTCATGCCCTATCAATAACGGACTACATACAGACCCGCCTAAACACTCATGCATCACCCTTTGCAACAGACATTCCATACATTTTCTGGATGCTCAATAATTTTGAACAACATAAACTACAATCGGCAATATCCATTGCTGTGAGAAAACACTCTAACAACAGCTACAGACAAACAACGGTACAGCAATTACAACAGAATACAACAGACAAACGATTCCTCCACAACAGCTGGTCATTCCTCAAACAAATACGTGGCACCAACCCCTATTGGTATGCTACAAAACTAGACCTGTTAACCCTTTACCACAACTTAGGCCCACCAACATTCTTCCTCACTCTATCAGCAAATGACATGGACTGGGATGATATGATAGATGCTATCATTCAATTTAACCCCAACTGTATGATTCCGGTGCCCACGGTATCTGAATTGACAAAATCCCAACGCCAGACCCTGATAATCAACAATCCAGTACCTGCTGTCCATCATTTCTGCTTCCGTTGGCACCAATTGCTGCATAATGTTATTCTCGGCCCCCAACAACCATTAGGTCATGTGCAAGATTATTTCTGGCGCCTGGAGTTTCAGTTACGTGGCGTACCTCATGTCCACAGCCTCTTTTGGATCACAGATGCACCTAACCTCCTTACCACCAAAGGGATACATGATGCCCCTGCGTTCATTGACAAATACATATCATGCCAGTTACCAGCAGAAGAAACAGACCCTGTACTTCACCATCTCGTCAAATCCCTACAAGCACATAATCACACCCCAACCTGCACCAAAAAGTGCCCAAAAAACCAGTGTACCTGTCGATTCAATTTCCCCCAACCCATCACAGATGACACAATCATAAAAAATCCCTCACACCCAACAAAACATAAACATTTCTACAACTTGAAAAGAAGATCTCATGAAACCATGTCAATGCATATAATCCCACAATCCTTTGCACATGGGAGGCAAATATGGATATACAAATGGTTGGGCCGCTGTTCCAGCAGCATACTACATCACAACATACATTTGCAAACCAGAGAGAGGTGATTTAGCGAAACAAATCAAAACAGCCACAGCATCATTATCAGCACAGACACAGCCATCTGAACACAAGATCCTACGGGTCATTTGCAACAAAGTTCTCAACAACAGACAAATTAGTGCACAAGAGGCAGTCACGTGCCTAGGAGGCCACCACATGAAAGGCGCATCACGTGTAGTCATTCACATCAATACCTCCCGTCCACGAAACAAAATCTCAATACTAAAACCTGCCGCTGAGCTAACTGATCTCAATGCTAATGACACAAATATTTTTGTACAAGACATCATAGACCACTACACTGAAAGGCCACAAACTACTGCATTCAACAACATGACATTATTCCAATTTGCAGCCCAATATCAATACTACAAAACCAACCCTCCAAAAGGTGCCATTTGTTTACAACACAACGCTGGTTACATACATAAACGCACCAAGAATGCTTGCATCAAAACTCATACCAAAACAATCGAACAAGATGGCGACGACTACTATTATAAGATCCTACTGCTACATGTACCCTTCCACTGCCCCCAAGAACAACTCATCCCATCAGGCAAAACAGCATATGAAACACTCAGTACACAACAGCAACAGGTACAAATGGCTGACTTGCATGATCATTTCTTACACGAAGTACAAACGGCCCTGGACGTCATAGAAAACCTTGACATAGATGCCGTGCTACCCATAATAAACCACACCACAGCACCAGCCACAACTGCCACCATTCTTGACATCACAGACGAGCCCACCACACACGTACAGCCAGACTACACAGTCTATCAGAATGATATTCACGACATTGATATTGAGAGTAATAACTCACCAGACCCAATTACTGACAACATAACACTTACAGATACCCAGACACAGCTCCGCAAGAACAGTACTTACATCTGATGAAGCATTTTGGTGATGAACAAACACACATGATACAACTACTCGCACAATACACCAAAGAACTGCGTGCATACCACACCAAACTGTCGCCAAAAAAACCACCACCCCTGCGCCTCTTCATCACTGGTGGCGCTGGCACAGGCAAAAGCCACACTATCACTGCTTGCACACAATACCTCCTACGATCATCACCACAGTCACTACAAATCCTCACAGCACCCACAGGTGTGGCAGCATACAACATCAATGGCATCACATTACACAAAGCTCTCAACCTTCCCGTCAAACACCACAAGTCGGCCAATTACCAACCACTCAAAGGGGAAAAATTAGCAGACCTGCGCAAACTGTGGAAAAATATCCACTACCTCATTATTGACGAAATTAGCATGGTCTCCATCAAAACATTCACAATCATCCACCAACGCCTCACAGAAATCCTCGCAACAGACAACACTGATCAACTCTTCGCCGGCATCTCAATTCTAGCATTCGGCGACTTCTTAAAGCTAAAACCAGTCATGGGTAAATACATCTTTGCAACCCCAACACCGGACACCACCATACACTTGTGGAAAGATGTCTTCACACTACTGGAACTACAAACAAATTACAGGCAGGCCAGCGATCAGTCCTACGCACAACTCCTAAACAGATTCCGCTTAGGCCTCCACACCACACACGACATGCAAACTTTACATGAACGCCTTCTCACCCCTGCTGCCCTCAACCAATCACCATTTCATACAGCAATCCGCTTGTACCCCACCAACAAACAGTGCCACCAACATAACCAAGCCAAGATTTCAGAACAACACCATCAACATACACTGCATGCCACTGACAGCATCACCAATAACTGTACACCACCAAAAACCTTGCAAGAATTACTACCTACAGATGAACGTGATTGCGCTGCACTCATACACCCTCTGGTACTTGCGCCTGGTGCAACTGTCATGCTGATCAGATATCTTGATACAACCGTAGGCCTAGTCAATGGTGCAACAGGTACTGTCACAGAAATCATACCCAATACAAACATCAATAACAGCACAGTCCTCATCACTTTCCACAAACAACAAATAGGCAACAAGTACAAAACCTCCACAAAACACCCAAACGCCATACCAATCCAACCAATCACTGCAACATTCTATGGCAAATACAACACAACCATCAACATAACTCAATTCCCATTAAAGCTGTGCTGCGCAACTACCATCCATAAAATGCAAGGCACATCTTTAGACTCAGCAGTCCTTGACCTAGGACCCAAAATGTTTACATCAGGCATGGCATACGTTGCACTATCCCGTGTGCGCAACATGAGTGGTCTAGTCATAACACACATACAAAAGAAATCACCAGGTTTCGCTGCATCCAAATCTGCACTTCAAGAAATGAAGCGCCTGCGTCAAACAACAACATTACGCTGATGCCACTATTTTGCAACCTCCAATAATGGGCAGACAATTACAAGATGTCGGGACACAGACCCGTGAAAAAAATCGCTTAAGCCACAGACAATAACCTGCCTAATAATCTAATTAGCACAAAAACCAAGAGGTATGAAACAATATGTCAATAACCTTGTAAATATGTTCAACAACAATTGCCGGTATCATCACCCATGGGATCGTACCAAGATACTTACACGGCCTCTCTATAATCATTTAACCATTGCCCTCGTCATCCATCCATATGGCACCTATACTTAGCAACTTTTACTATTCACCAGGGCCCGTATTTACCAAGCAACTTAAGTTAGGTATGCCTAAGCGGTAAGTACCATACTAAGCTAAGTACCATACTTATGTTGGAATTCACAACTTGACTTAAGTACCTACATAGCTAAGTAGTATACTCAAATTTAGGTATGGTGCCTAGATGTGTCCAAATGTAATTTCCAAGGGTGTATGTCACATTTAACAGGCCTTTTATGTACATTTCTGTGGTTTGGGGAAGGTTCTAGGTCGAGCGCCTCAATGACCACAATGATAAACTGTGTATTACGATTCAGATTTCATATTGGGTAATGCTTTGGTGATAGGCCTATACTAACTGTGCATGGGCCGGTATCCACTAGTTTAGAGCAGTATAGACGCAATGGCTAAGTTGACAAGGCAACCAAACTTTACAGAGGCTGAAGTGCTGAGATTGACAGAAGAATATGAAAAGGAATTTGATTTGCTTGTTTCCAAATTCGGGCCGAACGTCACATCTCAGAAAAAGGCCCAGGCATGGGTTCAAATCACAGAAGCAATGAACGCACGCAATCCATCGGTTGTGCGGACGAAATCTCAGTTGCTGAAGAAGTGGCAGAACATGTGCAGCAACATAAAAGATCAATACCGGAAACATCGAAAGGAGAGTGCAAAAACAGGTACGTTTGTTTATTACTTCCTCAAATTTATCTTATAAACTTTTGACTCATTTTTCCAAATACATATCATGGGAATGAATGGCAACGTGACGTGATCTTATCAACGTCTTCCCTCTTTTAGGTGGTGGACCTCCGCCAGACCAACCGACTCAGTTATCACAGAAGATAGCATCAATTATAGGCGAGAATGATCCTACGGTGTATGGAATTGATGGTGGCATGGATAATTTAGTTCCAATTGCAAGTCCAAGTACAAGTCTTTCAACATGTTCAAGTGTTGGAGATATCCCTGATAAAGTCGTGGTAGCTAGGAAGTTCCCGAGGCAACCAAGTCAAGCAGCATCAACCTTCCCCATGTACAAATCAGCGTACAGTGCAGCAGCATCATTACCGAGTCCCTCTCCTGCCATCGATGATGATAATCTGGAACCACCGAAGAAAAAGAAGAAAAGTGAGGAATCAAGTGAACTGTTTGGATTGCAAAAGGAGTTGCTCTTTCTGGAGAAAGAATGAGCTAATCCAGAGATAGAAAGTTGAAAATGGAGAAAGAAAAGCTGAAAATGGAGAAAGAAAAGTTATCATTAGAGATCGAGCTTTTGAAAAGTCAGAAACTAACTGCAACCACTACTACATCAACTCCCAGTTTCACTTACAGGCCACAGGCGCCACCTTCTCGACCTGCTGACAATGATTATTTGTCTCATCAGCATTATCATAATCCGTGAATGTGATTCTCTTGATAAAGTTTATAAGGTGAAATAAAATTGATCAGGGAATACTATTTTCTCTGTGAAAAAAAACTTACTTCGTTTTTTTCATGTTTAGGCGAAGTGTTGATTCACAAGTTGATTTCGGACCCCCGCTCCTGTAAATCGGTCAGGCAAGGCTACAACATTTTCTTGATCAACATCTGGCTGTGGCTGATGTTCAATGAGCGGCTGTTCATCAAAATCGGGCAGTCCTCTATCGCGATGTTATGGAGAATAGCACATACTGTTATGATTTCACATGCCTTTCTCGGTGTGTACCGCAACTGACCATGGAGGCAATGGAATCTCCTTTTCCACTGCCCAATCCCCCTCTCAACTAAGCTTCGTGTGTGTTTATGCGCTCGGTTGTAGCGTTGCTCAGGCACGGTATTTGGGTTTAGGAAAGGGGTCATTAACCATGACCGTACGGGGTAGCCGCTGTCCCCCAAAAGAACCTCGTTACCTCTTCGCTCTTCCATCAGTTCGGCCAATCTACTCTCACGTAGGATCACAGAGTCATGTGTACTCCCTGGCCACTTCGCAACAATGTTGATGAACCTCGCCCTCGAATCCAGGACAACCTGCGTGTCGATCGAATAGTAGTGCTTCCTATTTATGTACCGCCACTCGTGGTCAGATGGTCCCAGTATCCAAATGTGAGTCCCATCTACACATCCAACAACAGCTGGGAAATGGGCAATATCGTAAAATTCATTCACAATATTTCCCATCTCTTGTTGTGATGGGAAGCAAATCACCCGGCCCATCAACGATAGCAGCGCCTCAGTGACCTGCCACAACACCCGGCACATTGTAGGCTGTGAGATTTGGACCGTATCTCCAGCAACCTGTTGAAACGAACCAGAAGCGAATATACGCAAGGCTACAAGCAGCTTCAGTTCGCATGGCAATGCATGAGTTCTGTTAGTATCCGGCTCCAAGCTGTCCGTGATAACGTTGGCAAGGTCTAAAATAGTACCACGATCAAACCGATATCTTTGATAAAGTTCAAGATCATTGTAAGTATCCAATGGATGCAGTCTGTCCCGAAATACACGTTCCCGCCTCATAGCGCGTCGCCGATTTATGTCCATTTGCCCCAACAGCATTAACATAGCCATCTCGAAGTAGCTTCCTTTACGAAATGATTAAAATTTGTGTTCTAAGCCAACACACTTAGACTTAGGACACCCTGATAGGTGTCTTAGATTTAGGGGTGGATTTGAGTAGGATACTTTAGGTAAGTAGCTTGGAGAATTCCACTTAGGTATAGTACTTAACTTAGGTACATACATACTTAGGCACCATACTTTGACTTAAGTAGCTTGATAAATACAGGCCCTGCACCTTCTCTTCCCATCATTGTCAACTTGTATATATTGCCAATCATCATTCTTTACAATAACTGCACATCAGAACAAATCAACGAGTGCACGTCAATATCCATGAAAATAAACTGCACGCCATAAAAGAGCAATAATCTTTGACTCGCTAGTAACAGTGCAATGCCAAAAATTATTGAGGCAAAGTCCACATAGCTAGAACTTGCTACAACTCACAAATTACCCTTCAAACTATTATTACTGTTGATTCTGTTCGCCATCAAATTAGTCTTGCAACAAAATATTTACTGCCAATTCTGTCTGTATGTAATTACTGGCAATTAATGATATGCTGCCGATTCTGTTCTTTTGTAATAAAGGTCAATATATTTCTACAAAACATCATCCTCCACTCTCTTCATTGATCATCAGACAGTCACAGTGTTACGCCACATGGTACTCATCCACCAACTCCCAGACTAACGGACCATCTCAAAAGTATCATGACGCCCACGGCACTTGGCAACATCAACCCAAGGAAGAACCAGCAAAAGTTGATAACCAAGGACGCATGCAACATTCAAAAGGACAAGCAGGAAGAAGGACTTCAGTTTGCCATAAATCTGTTCTACCCAGAACAAAATCCTTGTGAAATGATCTGAAGCACTCGCCACTATGATAATGGACAGAAAAGATACTTTGACTAGTTCATCTGTCTATCCCCTACTGAAAAGGGTTGGTCCCTCTACCTGTCTTTGTATGGAAACACTGACACATTTGGGGAACAACCACATATTACACTGGCCCAACTGAAAATGACCAAAGCGTTCACAGGGATACGCTGGCGATTAACAGATTATGACCAAACAACCAACTAGGGCTTTATCAATTAAAATATCTGCAGATTGCTTAAAAAGCAAGACTCTAATCTTCTGTATACAGAACTAATACCCAATCACACCACGCCCTGTGTTTTTTTAAACACTTGTCTTGTTATTTTTGTCAGGTGCATTCAAAGCTCTTTATTGGCTGGCCAAGCATGATATTCCTCACACAACAAACTATGGCAGTTTGCTGGAACTTTTCAAGGAGGTAACCGCCAAACATATGACATCTCTCAGCGTCGGTGGAAACGCGAAATACACCTCTGAACAGTTCATGCAGGAAGCATTGGAAGTTATGGCAGATGTCATCCGGGATGTTACAGTTGATGGTGCGTAGGCAAATAATAATCCTTGTTTGTTTTCTAAATCTTGATTCACCCACTGACTTACCTTTTGCCGAGCTGTTAGTCACGGAGTCTGTTAGCGGAATTCCTATTTTCCAAGCTACTTTTACAGTTACGAATTAAATTAGGCGGTACACATCCATTGATTTTTTAATTTTTTATTACTCATTATGCAGCGACAACGTTATTACAATACGACCCTACATTTCAATTATTTCAGGTATAGAAGTCTGTTTTATAGCGTGATGTGCAATGAAACAACACAAATCAGCGTCACCAAGGAACTCATTGTGTACACCAGTGCCTGCCATGAGAAAAATCCACGGGCACCATCAGTCACTCCCGCAACCCTTTCAACGGGCACTATTTTTTTCACTCCCGCCAGCTGTCCAGCGGGCGGGCCATGCCAGTAAACGGGCGCGATCACGCCACGCCCGTGATCACGCCTGCGCCCGCAAACTACTGCCAGGAAACGGGCGCGATCACGCCTGCGGCCGCATGAGACGCCTGTAAACAATTCCAGAGTAAAAAAATTTCTGGGAAAGTCGCAGGACTAAGTCATGCTGCCCGTCGGGCATGGCAATTTATTACATTTGAACAAGGAATTTAGACAAAAAACTAGTTTTATCTGCTATGCACTTTTTGCAGCCAACTCCCGGCGAAGAAACATTCTCAAAACGCCTACAATCCACTTTGTAATGCTTAGTTCCATCCTGATTCGATATGCCATTACCGCGCACTGCAGCAACCGCCAACTATAGCGAAGTGTACAGCCTGGCGTGGACCCAGTGCTAAACGGCATAATTACCGCGTTGAGTAAGACTCTAGATTTCCGCGAAATGGAACTCTGGATACCGGGAAATGAATCACGATCGTGCTGGGAATCGGCGGGCGTTATCGCGCCGCTGTTTTTTTATGACGGGCGGCACGCACCCCTCAAGTGTCCGGCGGGCGTTATGGATAGCGCTCGTGCGGATTAGTTTACAGGCGTTTGCGGGCGCGGGCGTGATCGCGCCCGTTTCCTGGCATGGACTGGTACACCCGATTCACCAGATTCTTGGAAGTCCGTGAGTCGCCTGATGGGTGTGCAGGGACTATATTCCAAAGTCTGATCAAGATGGTGGAAGAATTCAACTTCGATTTCAAAAACAAACTAGCTGGTAAGTAATTGATGCCGCATGCAAATTTGAACTACTTCAATAATAAGTTGCCATGGTATATTTTAAAGCATACGACTCATGAGCATAATTAATATATCTTGCAGGGTTTGGCAGTGACGGCTGCAGTGTAATGATAGGTGCCAGGAATGGTGTATCAAAAAAGTTACAGGATGTTGCACCGGTAATGCTTAACTTTCACTGCATTGCCCACAAAGCAGCCTTGGCAACGGGACAAGCAGCAGATGAGGTGCCATACCTGAAGAAGGGCAAGTCGTACATCCAGCAGCTATTTATATTTTATACATATTCAGCTGTAAGGACAGCTGGCCTAAAGGAAATTCAAGATGTCGTCGATGATCCGAAGCTTACTATCAAGAGAACAGCCGATACAAGGTGGATGTCACTGGACAGGGCAATGTCAGGAACTTCATCAAAAGGACGCTGAACTGAATGAAGTTAGGGATGAAGTTGATTTATTGAAACGGAAACTCTCGGCCGTACAGATTAAACGACAAAGAGCAATTTCAGTGAGACGTTTGCGTGAGCAAAACAGACCACAGAAAGAGACGATTAAATGTTTGAAACGAAAACCGGTGGTCAGTAAGGGCACTAATACTAACAACATAACTTGTGAACATTCCAGTACCAGTAGTCCAGTTGCAGATGAATTGAAAAAGTATAAACATAGGCTGTCATCACTTCGACAGTATTATTCACGATCCGGAAAGTGTCGTATTCAGGCGCATCAGAACTTAAGGGACGAACTGCACGAGACGAAAGCACGAATTTCGGAGCTAGAAGTTGAACTTGTATCCCTTCAATAAGATGCAATTGATAAGACTCTCCAAACAAAATGTGCCTCAGACTTGCGTACCTACAATAGTGTGACTAGGAAATGTGTGTACCGGGCACTTGAATCACAAATTCCCGAGAACAAAGTTGGTCCATTAATTTCTTTCATTTTAGAACAGTACACGGGTAAAACTATGGAAAGCATTCCATCGGCTAAAGTCGTCTGTAAAATGGCTAGGGAAATGGGTACCATAAGCAGTCTTCAAGCAGGTGAAGCTCTTGTTAACTCATCTGACATTACGCATGCATGGGATGCGACATCTCTTGAAAGAAAACACATAAATGGCTCATATTTCCACCAAAGAAAACAGCCTTGTTCTGGATGTTGCAACGCTGGCTGCTGGTAAAACCGGTGATTACGGTGGACACCTGCAAAACGCAATAACTGACACATCGCTAGTTTACGGAAGGTATAATGCTGGGGTCACTGAGGAAGCTGTTCTCCTTAAGAGTAAAGGAAACATAAGCAATACGTTAACTGATCGTGTCTCTGTAAACCACTGCCTGGTGAAAGAGCTTGAGGTCTTTCTCGACAAACCTCTCAATGAACTTCATTGTAACGTCCATCCACTCGACAGTATGGCTTCGAAAAGTAGGGCTGTCCTAAAAGAAAGGGCCAAAAGGTTAAACCTTAAAGGGGGCTCTTACAGCAAAGAATCAGCAGCAGTGAATACAATTATGGGCTTGAGTAAAATGAAGTACAAAGAAGGCACTGGTGACCCGGCCGGATTTCGTCAGTATTTCAAAATGAAGGGAATTCCAATTGGAACACTGAAACGTTATGTTGGGAATAGATTGCACATCCTGTTTTAACTTGCCGGAGCTATTCTTACCTTACTCTTGGAGTATCTCAGAAAAATACTGCAATGCCTCTCATGGCTTACGTCCGGGACTGATCTCTGACCTTGAAAATACTCTGATCATTGCCCACTTGAAAGCTCTGGCAGTCATTGGTAAACTCGTTTATGGCAACAAGGAGAACTTGAATCATATGGATATAGTTCCCCACATGAAGGCTTGTGTAGCATCGCTGGAAATGTTCAAGACTGATCAAAAACTTGTCATGACAGCAACTGTAGATGTGTTTTGGCATTCCTTGGGTAAGTCAGATGATGTGATGAACTCGGTCCGAGAGATAACTGTTGGTGATGAAGGGGAATTCCTCATATCTGTAGGCTGCATTTCTGAGGGACTTCTGGTTGTTCTCAAGAGACAGTTAGCGAGGTACTTGGAGGGAGAATTGTCTGATCCAACTTCTGAAATGCTACAGGCTACACGCTCAGCTCCAGTACATAATATCTTTGCTGAACAGGTGATGGGAATGGTTGATTCTCAGTGCAGGAGGGCAGCTAATGCATCTATTGACTTTCTTGATGCCAAGGTTCAGTTCATGACGAACAAGACCATGAACTGGTTGGAAACTAGGCAAGATAAACATGACATTGTTGAGTTTCCTCGGACATTCAGTCCCAATCATGCCAAAGTGCAAAAGGAGAGGAGAACTCATATACATGATGAACAGACGAAACGTCTTAGTTGGGGCGCGACCCGGAAAAACTGTTGCACGAGTCCGAGCAGTGCGGAATTGCAGGGGCAACTGTTATGTGAGACTGGATATTATGGGATGTATAGAAAACCACGTTTTTTAAAAATCACTTTAGAAACAGCGAAATATCAATCATTTACGAGTTCCTTGGAGTGTTTTGTGCTTATTTGATATGACATAGTGGAAGAGGAAGAATCGGAGAGTTCGCTAGGAGTGATTACGTAGAAATTCGGATAAGTTTCGGTCGAAGAAATAGTTATTTTAAGTTGTCGCGTTGTGACAAGTTTTTGCATGTTTGTGTGGTTCGTGATGGGAGGCCGCCCCCAGTTATTTAGATCGTCCTAAGCGGACGTGAGCAACTTTATTCTTCATTGATTCATTTGGATCCGGGAGTTAATGCCTGGTGAGATCGATAATATATGTTGTCCATTCATGGAAATTATTAATATATAAAAAATGAACTAAATGGACGTATCGGAATTCTATCGTATAATCAGGGAGGATTTTGGATTCTATCGTACACGTGATACGACGACAACAATGAGTGCCCGTCAGTAGACCCGGACCGAGGAGAGTTTCGCCTGTTTGAATTTCCATTAAACGTAAGGGAGCACGTCCAAAGTCCGCACTCGATATTCGCCGGCGAAATTCACCCTACAGTATTTTGCCTGCGAAATCTGTCCGAATATCGACCGGCGAATGTGAGGCGATAATATGAAATCGCCGGAATGTCAGATGCGAAATTCGCCCACAATCACGCCTATTCTTCGATTTCGCCCCAAAAATCGCTCCAGGCGATAATGGAGCAATTTTACGAAATTGGTGGCTCTTGCATGCTTGTCCGATATTCGGAACAATTTTGCAACGACTTTCGTCTTGTTTTATTGGCAGAAAAGTGCAGTTACGCAAACAAATCGGGTCATACTAAACAGCGTCCACCAGGTTTAAACACATACATACATTAAAGCCATCAAAGTAAAATCTAATGGTTGTAGTGTATTGCCTCTTTTGTGAGACAAGCTGTATGAGATATTATCTATGTGCGCATGCGTAGTGCGGGTAATAAACCATGTGGAGTAATGGCTACATCCGTGTTGGTCCTGTTTTGTTCATCTGGTCGTTCCAGCAAGAATCCTGCAGTGACGAACATGTCAGTAGCGACGAGGATCGTTCAAATGAAAGAAAAGACCCCAATTAACAATCGTTGCCCCTTGAATTGGTCATCAAAGTGAACTGTGTGTTTCAGGGCAGCATCTTTACGACAGCTGGCTGGCCCCGTTTTCCGACACTGAGCTGCATACATTGCGTAGTGTGTGTTGTGTGTATTGACACACTGTGACTCTCGTGTACATTTTGCACTGTGAGATCACAATGCCAGTGATTCCTCCAAATCCAGGCATGGGTGCTGCAGCGGCGCCTGCTGCCCATTTAGGCATCATTGGTAATGTTGGACCATTTAATCCCAAGGAGGAGAAATGGGAGAACTACCAAACGAGGTTAGAACTTTGGATGATGACCAATAAAATTGAAGCAGATTTGAGAGCTGCCACTCTGCTCACTGTGGTTGGTCCCCGCTGTGTTTGAAACTGCGTTAAGCCTGGTGTTTCCGGATAAGGTGACTGATAAGTCTTATGAGGACTTAGTTGGTGTTTTGAACAAACATTTCGTTTCGGCTAGTACGCCACTAGCTGCAAGACTGAAATTCACATCCAGGAAGCAAAGAGACTCTGAAAACATAAGTGATTTCATTGCTGCTTTGAAACGCTTGACGGTTGACTGTAAATATGCAGCAGAAGAGAAGGTTGAAGAGCGTTTGATTGAGATTTGTGTCATGGTGTAAGAAATGAAAAGATTACCAAGCGTCTTTTGGACGAATCGACAAAAGGTTGCCTGACATGGAAGAAAACGTGTGAACTTTCGTTACCCATGGAACTTGTTGACAAATATTTGAAGGGCTATGCTCATGAAGCCAGTAGCCGTGGTACAGTAAATCGTGTCGATCAAAAGAAAGGTTCAGGACAGTCGTCGCGTGGTCACCAACATCAGTGCATACGTTGCCATGGTAATCATGACTCCAAGCCGTGTAGGCACAAAAATGTCAAGTGCTATCGCTGTGGGAAAATTGGGCATCTTAGCAAAGCATGACTAACGACAACGTCGGATCAGAAATCGTATTCGTCGTCCGATCACAAAGCTGATGCAGATAACGGTAGTCGCAACAACAGTCCTGGAGGAGGACACTTTCGAGGCCGAGGTCGTCGTGAGAAATCACGTGGAAAAACACATTTCGTCGAAGATTTAGGAAACCGTGATGTTGATTCATACGAGGATTCGGGTTCTTTGCAAGCGATCTATCATGCAGATTATAAATGTGGAAATGGTAAATACAAGGTGAACGTGGAAGTTAACAGTGTTAATATTGCGTTCACTCTCGATACCGCCGCGTCTGTTACAATCGTAGGTGAAAATACCTATAATAAGCATCTCCGCTCAGTGAAATGAGTACCCTCCGATATAAGGTTGCATAGTTATGGTGGTCAGCAAATTGACATTTTAGGTGAAATAACCGTACCTGTGAAATACAGGTCATTCAAGTGCGACATGAAAGTTGTTGTTGCTAAGGGCAACAAAGTGTCTTTATTAGGTCGTAACTGGCTAAATGAGATGAAACTTGATTGGTGTGAAATATTCGCAATCAGTGGTGCAAAAACAAAGCGCAGTGTTGATCAATTGCTAGAAAAGAACAAAGATGTTTTCGAGGAGAAAGGTACTGGAACCATCAAAGGGTTCAAGGCTGAAATTCAAATTCAAAAGGGAACAAAACCGGTGTTTCTCAAACCAAGGCCTGTTCCGTATGCCGTACGCGAAAAAGTGGAAAAAGAGTTGGATCGTCTGGAGACATCTACGGTGTTCGAAAAAGTTGACAGGTCAAACTGGGCATCGCCAATGGTGGTTGTGCCTAAGGCAGACGGAAGTGTGCGCATTTGTGGCGATTATAAGGTCACTGTTAATCTGTATATCGTTGACGAGCCGTATCCTTTGCCTACTCAGGAGGACATCTTTACCAAACTTGCAGGAAAGAAACGTTTCACGGTGCTTGGTCTGAGTCACGCGTACTCACAACTTGAAGTTGATGAGAAATCTCGTGAGTATCTAACGGTGAACACTCACAAGGGCTTGTTTCGATATCGGAAACTAGCTTATGGAATCAAGACAGCTCCATATATTTTCCAGAAGGTGATCGATCAAGTACTAGCAGAACTTCTAAATGTCGGTAGTTTTCAAATGATGATATCATTATTGGGGGAAGACGATAATGATGAATACTTGGCTACACTAGAAACTGTTCTTGAAAGACTAGCATGGTATCAGACTCAAACGTAGCAAATGTCGATTCAACATGTCCTGGGTCGAGTATCTTGGACATCGCATTGATGCTGAGGGTATCCACCCTACTGAAGACAAAGTTGATGCTATTGAGAATGCAAAAGCGCCAACAAACAAATCTGAATTGAGAAGTCTCTTGGGACTTATAAACTACTATGGTAAGTTTCTAGCAAACTTATCAACAAGACTTGAGCCGATACACCGTTTGCTTCGGTCAGACACTAAGTGGTTCTGGTCTGAGGACTGCGAGATGATTCTACAAGAAGTGAAAAAGGAAATCTCTAGTGACAAGGTCCTGGCACATTATGACTCTACGTTGCCGCTCATTCTAGCTACTGACGCATCTCCAACTGGTGTAGGTGCAGTCTTGTCACAAACCGGCAAAGACAATGTTGAGAGACCAGTCGCATTTGCATCTTGAACACTGACAAATACTGAACGGAATTATGCTCAGATTGAACGTGAGGCCGCGGGCATAATTTTTGGCGTCAAGAAATTTCATAAGTACTTCTTTGGGAGAAAGTTTACGCTGATTACCGATTCAGAACCGTTGCAAGTCATATTTGGTCCTAAGAAGGGTGTGCCAACATTGGCAGCGCTGAGACTTCAAAGATGGAGTCTAATCTTGATGGCATATGACTATGACATTGTGTACCGTCGTACCGCTGATCATGGTAATGCTGACTTTTGCTCAAGACTGCCTACGTCAACAAACTCAAATGATCGCATTGGATGTGAAGAGAAAATCAACTACTTCATACACGTCAATGTCCTACCTGTGACCGTGGAGGACATATCTGAAGCCACAAAGAAGGACAGGGTACTGTCAAAAGTGTACCACTTTGCACAGAATGGATGGCCTGATATTAGGGCTGAGGAACAGTCTGATGAGTTCCGTCCCTATTATCGCATAAAGAACGAGATTTCGTGTGATCAAGGCTGTCTGTTATGGGGAATGAGAGTAATAATTCCTCCAAAATACCAGGAAAGACTTGTGAATGAACTGCATCATGAACACCTGGGTATTGTCCGTTTCAAATCAGTAGCACGAAGCTATTTCTGGTTCCCTAAACTAGACGAGTGCATTGAGACTGTGGTTAAAAACTGTGATGTTTGTCAGACTCTACAGCGAGAGCTTTACATCAGAGGAATTCGAGAGATTTTGTGCCTCCAATGGTATCAAGCATATCTTGACTCCGCCTTACCACCCCGCATCCAATGGTCAAGCTGAGAACTATGTCAAAACTGTCAAAACTGCATTGAAAAAACACTTCCTGGATTCTTCTAAAAGTCACATGTCTGAGAGCCACAAGTTGGCTAACTTTCTGATCACTTACCGTAGCACTCCGCACAGTGTTACTGGTTGTTCGCCGTCTGAACTGTTGAATAGGAGGAAACTGAGAACCAGATGGAACTTGCTAAAACCAGATTTTGGTAAAACAGTTGCTCGTAAACAAGACAAGCAAAAGAATAATCATGTTGTCCGTGTTCACTTGCGCGAATTTTCTAAGCATGAACTGGTCCGTGTGAAAAATTACAGAGACAATAAGGAAGTGAAATTCATTCCTGGTACTGTTGTTAAGAGATTAGGTCCTCTTAGATACTTGGTTGATGTTGATGGCAAAACGAGGTTTGTGCATGCAGACCATCTTCGCAAGTGCAGCCAGCACACAGGTGCTGATGAAGACAACAGAGACACTAGTCATACTAGTGATGTGTATCCTGAGTTTACTCCTGGGGGGGGAAGTAGGTCTATGGTAAATTCAGACGAATCTGTCTCTTCAGACAGTAATGTGTCTCAGGAGGTGCCAAGGACACCCCACTCCAGCAAAACGAAATCTCTGGTTGTTTCAGACACTACATCTCCTGGCAAACAGTCCAGTGGTGAATCTGTAGATTCCAGGTCTGAAACCAGTCAGATGAGTCCAAATGGGCACAATCTGTCTTCCACAATTGTGTCTCCAGCAGCTGAGAGTACAACTGAGAGACGTTATCCCTTGAGAGAGAGAAAGTCAAATGTCAGATTAAAGACTTTGTAATTTAGAACTTGAAAGGGTTGAACTTGGTTGTGAAGTGTAAAAGAATTCACCAATTCTGCTAAGACAGAGACATTTCAGTTGTGTGAGTCATGTATTTATTCAGACTCTAGAGTAGACAGCATTTAGGATAATCTTGAAAGGAACACTCTCATAAGTGTTGGTTATACATGTAGTTTCCAATTCATAGATGCAAACCTGCAAATATATACTAGTATTCCGTGTTTATTCTAAAGATGAGACATCAGAACTGTAATTTGGTACTGTGTGAAAGTATGTTCTGTTTTGTACTAAGCGGAATTACCAGTGAGACAATTCATGTAATTTTACAAGTTTAGGTGTTTGTTTTCAGAATTGAATCATTACAACAGACATTGAGCTGAGTCTAATTCTCAGAGGTTTTGATTTTTAAGGCTCGCTAGAACTGAGTTAATTAGAATTCCTAATTAGGATAACTTGATTACTTGTTGATTTGAAATGTTTAAGTTACAGTATTCCTTACACAGTTTCCCTTGTTAGAAAAAAAGTCAGAAAGCCACGATTGTGAAGTAAACTGTTAGTGTGGGGGACTGTAGTGTATTGCCTCTTTTGTGAGACAAGCTGTATGAGATATTATCTATGTGCGCATGCGTAGTGCGGGTAATAAACCATGTGGAGTAATGGCTACATCCGTGTTGGTCCTGTTTTGTTCATCTGGTCGTTCCAGCAAGAATCCTGCAGTGACGAACATGTCAATGGTCATAAACGAAATAAGCATGAAATTTTCAGGAAATGTATTTTTTATGCGAATTTTGGGGTGCGACAAGGGGCGAATGAGAAATCTGCGATAACCCCGCAATTACGCTGCGATTTTCAGCATTCGCATGTGTTTCGTAGTGGGGTTCGACTCTATACGACTCTATACGAAAGGAAGGTCGAATAAGTGCGACAAGGTACCACAAACAACGACCTTGGTGCGAACATTATACGACGCATATACGACATCTTTCGACATCATTCGAACACTGTGCGCGTGTGTACGGCCATATTCGAATAAGGTACGCAATGGTACGATAAAAATGACTTCAAGACGCGATTTCATCCACGATCGATCTTCTAGAGAGGATATAAAGGGGCTCCTAGCTCAATCTCCAGCAGTCATGATATTGCTACCAAGGGAGAAGAAGGCTCTTTGGGAGCAGGCACAGCTGATCGACCTGGCCATAATTTATCAGTGTATTGACCTTTTACAGCATGAGAACAGGGAAAAAGTCAAGAGGAAGCAGAGGAAGAAGAGATCTGTATGGGTTAGGTCAGTCTTAATGGAAAGACAATCTTGCAGCATGTACTACAAGATTCTACCTAGACTGAAGGCCAGGGATCCAAGAGCATTCAAGAAATTTACGAGGTTTCCTATTGAGCAATATGAGGTTCTCCTGGAAGATCTAACACCACTTTTGACCAAGAAATCGACCAAGTGTAGGCTGCCCTTACCACCAGAGATGAAACTACAGATCCTACTCCGCTATTTTTTACGTTCGTACCGGTATTCGAACCTTGTTGAACACCATTCGCAGCCATTTGAACGTTTTCGTACCTTGGTGTCAACTGGTTGCTGATTGGTCGAACACTTGCAGCACTACACGAAGTTAGTCGAAGATGTATTCGCACATCACTTGTAGTTAGTCGTAGACTGCCGTAGATAGTCGAGGTTATTCTTCCATGAATAAGATTTACGATGCTGTACGAACTGGTACGACCATGGTACGACCATGTACGACGACATACGATGTAACTTCGACTGTCTTCGACAAAAATTTAGTCGCGGACAAATTTTTGCAAGCCTGAGAATAACTGCGAACATAGGCGACAACCTAAGAACAGTTACGAGCAGTTTACGATGAACTACGGTTTTCTCATTCGCCCCGTGTTGCACCCCAAAATTCGCAAGTGGGACACTTACATTAGTAAAAATAGTTTATAACAATCTAGTGTTCTTGCGGCGTTTCGCACGTACAGTCTTCACGAAAAATCACAACAAAGGGACCGTCAGGAAAGAAACAAACTTGAAAGAAATATTCTTGATTTGTCTTGGACTACTGGTGGAGTCACAGAAGTGACAGTCGCAGCTGCATTCCCCAATCTGGATAGTGGACTTTTTCCTGTTCTAACTACTGCTTTGATTCACCAAATACTGTTGCAGGGAAACATTTCCTTCACAAGTGGTTTGATGAGGAAGACAATAGTGAAAATTGATACAATGGTGTCATGTACATGTATAATCAATAATTATTTAGCATGACCTTGGTTGACCTTTTGTCCAAGGTCAATCCTTTTGCAAGAGTATGGCATGTGAAGGCTAGTTCTTCCTGAGCAATATACTCTTTATTTCATGGAGGTATCTTTATTAGTACCAAAGTTATGGTCATTTGACCTCCTTGGAACAATATTCTGGCTGATCGGTGACCTTCATGAAGGTCATCCAAAGTCAAACCAAGGACAATTAACTGGGTGACTAGCATAGATAAACATTCCTGATAGTTAGTCCCCTAATAAAAGGGCTCTCTCTGAGGCAAACCAAAGTTAAAGTCAGTTTTCTTGGTATTATCCGTAATTAGTTCCGATGACCTTGGCTGACCTTTTGTCCATGGTCATCCAAGGTCAATGCTTTTGCAAGAGTAACATATGAAAATAGTGAAGGCTACTTTTTCCTGAGCAATATACCTTTTATTTCATGGAGATATCTTTCTTAGAACGGTCTGCACGAACATGATATTGAATACTTGATAAAACCTGAGGCTGACATGTCCGTTCATGTGGATGGTTCTTGCATTGTCAATGGAGGCAGTCACCCAAAAGGTGGCTGTGGGGTGTTCTGGGGGACCGATCACTCTTGGAACACCTCAACGGCCCTTCCTGATTCTGTGAAAAAGGCCACAAGCTCGAGGGCTGAGCTGTATGCCGCCATCCTGGCTATACGATACGCTCACCAATTCAAGGAAATAAAGTCACTTACGATCCATACAGATTCACAATACGTAAAAAAGGGCATGACAAATGCTAAGTGGTTAGCCTTGTGGAAGACAAACGGATGGAAAACCGCGAAAAGCCGCCCGGTCGTGAATCAAGACCTGTGGAAGGTCCTGGACTCTCTTGTTACCGGTGTTGCTGACAAGCTTACGGTGTAATGGTTGTGTAAAAAAGGTCATTCTGGTGACATTAGCAACGAAGGAGCTGATAGCCTGGCCCGACTCGCTTCTTCGGGTAAGGATGAAGTCAACAATGTTCCAAACATGTCGATACCCTCTCTTGTGACCCAGTGCAAGGAACCCGATGAAGTCAGTAATGTTCCAGCTACAATCGACCATAAGGCTACTCCCTCAAGCTCTCCAGATTCCGCTCTCTACGGTGACCTTCGTGCTCTCGTAAAGGACGAGCTTCACAGGTTGGAAACGACAGTTGTATCCTCATTCGAAAAACTGTATGGGGCCATTGGCCAAACATCTGGTGTCATCAGTAATCCAAGCTGTGGTACTCCTGATTCTGAAAACATACTAAAAAGTGACTGTGACAATCTGAAAAGCAAACTAGCAAATCAAGACGAGGTCATTGCTGATCTGGAGAAAAAAACTATCGGCCTGTAGATACCAGTCTGAAATGGAGAACTTGTTTGTACGAAAGAAAAACTTTCCGATAAGATCACAACCTTCAAATCTCTAAACGAGGCTATTTCAAAGCAAAACACCCAGCTTCAAAAGGACGTGTTCTCCCTTTCAGATCGTATCGCGGCTGAGGACTGTTGCGTTCATGATCTAAACCAGAAAGTTCAGTCAATGTCGACAGAACTTATTTCAGCAAATGATGAAATCCTCGCATTGAAATTACACAATTCAAGGCAGGATGACTCCATGCTGAACTCACTCAAAACTTCACTCAAAGAACAACTGCAAAGTAGTGAGGATAGAAACTCTCAACTTCAGAGTGAAATGCGCTGGAGACTTGCAGAAAAAGACAACCTGATCACAGACATCAAAGTTCAACTGCAAAGTAGTGTTGATAGAAACTCGCGACTTCTAGGCACAATGCTCTCGAGTCTAGCTGAAAAAGACGGCTTGATCAAGGAGCTCAGTTTGTCGAACTCTGGCGCCACTGAAATCAATCGTCTGCACCGAACTCTCCAAATGTCAAATCAACTGCCCGCAAGATCGCGCCTGTCATGAAAACTGCCAGTGTCTTCCTTATGGGATCCTCTCAATTCAAGCAGGTGTACCCAACCTGGATCCCAAGGACTTCTGCACCACAAAATCCGCAAAACCGGCCTACACGTTGGAAGAAACTAAAGACATTCTGGCATCAATGCCAGTGTCTGCCTCCCCTGACGTTCTGGTTGTGCACGCTATCACAAATGATGTGAAAGAATGCACTGGTTATGAAGTTGCGGATAATGTTGTGGCTTCCCATGACTTCCCCATGACAAAAGTTGTTGTGTCCCTGGCCCCCCCTCGATCGGAGGTACATGCCTATGAACTTCGGGGTCAGGTCGCAAATGCCATTCTTGAGGAGCATTTTGAACCTGTCGAACAAGTCACAACCTGCTCTCATCGCAACCTCGGGGATTCGTCTGGACCCATTGCGAAGTTCCATCAGAGTGATGGGCTGCACCTCACAGCTGAGAGAACCAGTAGACTGGTGAATGAACTGTAAACAGTGCATTCACAAAGTGTTAGGCATTGTCCCCAAGCGTAGTCGCGATCAAAACTCAAACTCTCGTCTCAACCAAAATTCGAGCTATCATGATCAAACTCAAAGCCGTGATCAAAAATATCGTCCAAACCAAAGTCCAAAATATCGTGATCAGTATTCGAACTACTGTCCCAACCAAAATTCTAGCTATCATGATCAAAGACGTGATCAGAATTCGAACTACCGTCGCAATCAAAACCCAAACTATCGTGAGCAGAACTCTTCCGACTCGAACTACCGTCGCAATCAAAACTCAAGCTATCATGATCAAGGTGGTGAGCAGAACTCTGCCGACTCGAAGTACCGACGCTAAAAAAACTTACGTTATCGTGATCAAAGCAGTGAGCAGAACTATAACGACTCGAGCATCTGTCCCAATCAAAACTCAAGCTACCAAGAGCAAAGTCTTGGTCACAATTCGTTCCACCGTACAAACAGTTACAATCAGAGCACTTGGTAACCATGTTGTGGCAACAGGCTTCAGCGTCATGTCCAGGTGATGGTATGGCACCAACCGATTATGGATGGGAGGTGGCTGATGGTCTCCTCCATCCCATTTGGTTTAAAGGAGCTTCAATCCCAGGCAGTTTGCTCAAAAAGACAGATGCAGACATGGCAGAAAATGACATCGAGGCAGATGATGACACAGAGATAGAGAGTTACAGTGACAGCGATGAGACAATTATTGTTGGGAACGAATGTGACCCTGCATCTCTTGATGAACTTGATGACTCTGATGATGAACCCTGGACAGAAGATTCAGATTCTGATCCAGACGAGGGCATGTACTAGTATTTTGTAGTTAATTGTAATTAATAGTTCATTGAGTCTTTATACTGTACTGAACATTTTAGAGAGAATGAACTCATACCAAAAGATGACCAAGCATACACTGCTGCAAATAAGGACTTGATAATAGCCAGATACATCTATAATATTGTATACCAGTAACACATTCATGATATAATTGTATAGTCACTGATCTGATTTGCAGTTTGTACCCTCTGCATGGCAGGCGTACTTCCCAACTGATTAGAGATGCTCTTTGCATTGAAATATTTTGAATGTTTTGCGATACTACACACTTAAATTTGATTAGTAAAAAATAACTATTCATAATAGTAATGTTTTACAATTCTGTTAGTTCCTATTGCATCGACCGGGAAATATATTGTTTCAAGTGTAGATATTATTAATTCTTACCATTTCAATGGTCATTTTTACTACTTTTTAAGCCTGTACATATAAAACAACTAAATAATGGTTAGTTTTACTACTATTTTACTAATTTATCGGTCTGTACAATAGTAACTACTAGACTAGTTGTTTTTACTAATTAATTTTAAGAGTGGACGTTTTAATATAATGGTTAGTCATGTGTTGATGTAGATTAGCTTTTCAGGTGTCTGGCAGGGGTACCCCACCACTGAAAATGTCTGGCATTGGTCATTTTTGATAGATATTAATATCCTGAACATTTTGCAACCAGTTTCAAGTGGTTAGTAAATAAACTAATCTAGCTCAGCTTTTGGGGTGGGGCAATTAGGGACGTCTGGCGGGGGTACTCCACCACTGAAAATGTCTGGCATTTGTCATTTTTGATAGATATGAATATGCTGAACATTTTGCAACAAGTTTCAAGTGGTTAGTAAATGAGCTAGCCTAGCTTAGTTTTTGGGGTGGGGCAATTAGGGACATCTGGCGGGGGAACCCCACCACTGAAAATGTCTGGCATTGGTAATTTTTGATAGATATGAATATGCTGAACATTTTACAACAAGTTTCAAGTGGTTAGTAAATGAGCTAGCCTAGCTTAGGTTTGGGGGTGGGGCGTCTGGCAGGGGTACCCCACCACTCAAAACGTCTGGCATTGGTCATTTTTTATAGATATGAATATGCTGAACATTTTGCAACAAGTTTTAAGTAGTTAGTAAATGAGCTGGTCTAGCTTAGGTTTTGGGTACCTGTTTTTTTAGTCTGGCGGACACACCCAACTGTCTAAAATGTCAGTCATTGATCATTTTTAATACATTTTGATATGCTTAACATTTTGCAACAGGTTTTACGTGGTTAATAAACAAACTAGTCTAGCTTAGTTTTTGGGTTCAATTATTTTGCCCCTCCTGACCACACCCACCAAAGTGGGCGCGGCAGACGTTCATATCATTTGACAGTGATCCATAGGGAGTCCAGTGACACTTGTAGAAATTGGTTAGCTTTTCACCTAGGCTGACCCCCCTGGGCTCCTGGTCTATATGCTCCAAAATTCACCAGCCACTGAGGCTCAATGGGGCATGAATCAATTTAGGACAGTTCTCAGAAGTAATATTAATATTACTAGTCTAATATAAATCTATCCCAATTACGCTGTGGTTTGATTGGATTCTCGGGGGGAATAATTCATTTATAGAAGTCGAAAAGAAAACTACCAATTTTTTGGGGGGTGGAGAGATTTATTTACATCTTATGGCTCTTTTTAGCCCGTCAAATGATGTCACTAAGAAGTGGGGTATGACCATCGGGAGCTGGAACGTAAATGGTTTAAAATCTAAACACTATGACAAACTAAAGAATCCAGCATTCCTACGGTCAATCAATAAAGTGGATATCTGTGGCCTTCTGGAAACGCATACCAATGTTGATTCTGTCCTAGTTATGCCAGGTTATGTAAATCACCATATTTACCGGAAAAGGGCTCTTAGAGCAACAAGGGATCACGGTGGAATTGTTGTATATGTAAGGAACTCCTGTGAGAAGGGGGTTACTTTCCTTAAAAATACTAACCCAAACTTTCAATTGGTTCTACAAAACTGTAACTTCTTCAACTTGGAATGTGATGTTTATGTATGCTTTATCCATGATCCTCCGGCTTCTACTTCACATTCTCGTGGTCTGAGCTGTGATATCCTCCAACTGATCGTAGGTGATTGCTGTAATTTCTCAAAAAGGCCATATTTTGCTACATGGAGATGCTAAAGCAAGAACAAACGAGGTAAACTGCTACTTGACCTCTGTATATCATCACAGCTCAAAATACTGAATGGTCGCACCCTGGGGGATTATCAAGGGAAATATACGTATCATGGGCCCATAGGGAGCAGTGTTATTGACTATGCAATAAGCTCAGAAAAACTGCTACCCTCTATACTTTATTTCCAAGTAGGTGAATTTTCTAGAACCGATTCCGATCATTGTATTATTATGTCTAGAATTGTTGCTAGCTGGTCAGTTGAACAATCATCACACTCTGATAACAAGAGGCCCAAGGGCCTGGCGCTCAGCTGAAATGGATAGGTGAAGGAAAGGGCCAAGTGTGTGTTGGTACCGTTATCATGAGGCAACGTGAAGCTGTAACGTCTAGCACGCAGATGTGTATGTGAAGAAAATAAAATAAAGAGTTGGTTAACAAAATGAACTTTATTGGTGCGGCAGATATTTGATGCCTTTCGCCAGATATTTGAAGCGCCTTGCGGCAGATATTTGTTGCCTTGTGGCAGATATTTGATAACGCTCTCCGGGAATGGAAAGCAGTAAAACGAGTAAGCACACCTTACTCTGAATGTGGGAACAGCAAGTGCTTTCCTGAGCTTGAAATGTGCCAACGACTCCTCTTGCAATAACCAACAACAGTTAATCTGTAAAAAAAGGGAAGAGAAATTAACACTGACTGAATAAAAAAGGGTGACATAGACGAGGAAATGTACACCACCGGATACAGTCTGTGCTTGATCAGGCATTTGTCAGATGATATCCTGAACAAGGCATCTATGGAAGCAAATCCAGAAAGAGACTTAACCTTCAAAGGGCACACTTATTACTCAGTGAAAAGTCAGCCCTGTGGGCTGTTTTCCAATTCAAAATAAAAGTGTAACCTCTTTAAATTAGTCTCACAGACTGAACCATAACACTCAACAGCCAACCGTGCCACCATGATGTGACCCGAGAGCTGGGCTTAAAGATGAGCTAGTGGTGTACTACATTTTGAAAATTGTCTATCGTCTACGACATGTGACAGAACAGGATCTAGTGGACTTAGTGATGAGGTACTATCAAATAAGGTGTCCATCAAATGAATCATGAGGGCCTGTTGAGTTATACTCTAAGCCTATCCTATTGGGTTAGGCTATCGTTTTTGTCTTTTTTACAGCCTACAGTACAGCCATGCACAGCGCAGTGTACAGACTTGGATTGCAAACCAAAAACATGAGCATTGCTGCGTAACGAAACTGCAGTGAAATATATACTACGATGTCATAATGTGACTTTCAAAATAATTGTTGTCACGGCCAATGACCAGACAGGGAGAAAACAAACGTAAATGGCGAGATTTGTTGCAAAATTGCCAACCACAACAACTCAGGGACCGTAGCCAACATGGCCAACGGCGAATTCTCCGGTCGCTAGCGCAGTCCATAAACAAACATCAATTTTACCAACTTTGGGTGCAAGCTTGGTCATCAAAGTTACAGAACAGTTAGAAATACATCTAAACAACATATATATACAGTTAAAAGTGCATAAAAATCCCGATTCAACCTCCGGGCGCTACCTTTTTTCTCCGCCAGACTCCAAACCCTACCGGTCGTTATTTAGTGTGACCGCAACCAGAGTGTTTATCACGATCTTTCGCTGTTTTAATTGCGCGATTTAGGCAGATTAATCAATTATTACATGCATGCATTATATATCACCGAAATGATAATTGCGTAGGCTATTTGAAACTAGGTTCAGATATTATTTTCGATCTTTGAATTGAATTTAGGCGAGTGATTTTTGACACCCGGTCGTCATATCAGGACTTGCAAAATTCACGCGAGATTGCTTGCATCATCGGCACGTTTGAAAACCGAATTTCACAAATTCCACAAATATTTATCACATACCATATGTATCACCACAAAGGTAACTCTCTAGACTATTTGAAACCAAGTTCAGATACCTATTTTCACAAAAATTCGAAGCTATGCAAGCGATTTTTCACTGGTAGAGATCGACGGAAACAAATTTCTCGCTCTAAAATGACATGAGACGAGCACCAACTTTCGCTAATTTGTGCAGAAAATTTCCGCAATATTATAAAAAACTATTGATAAATCTGAATTATACAGACTCTTTTCAGTACCTAAACAAATTTCAGGTACATGGTCATGTTGATTAAAAGAGTATCAACCGATTGAACATGAGAAATTTCACTCACCTTCATGGAAGCAGCGACTACCGCCATTTTTAAATGGTGGCATCTCTTCTATCGATCGGCCAATCAGCGGCACTGCTTGCAAAAAAGAGAGAGAGAGACTTTGAAACGCCGAGATGAAACGATAGATAACTTGAAAGATACTATAAAACGACTTGAAATTGAATGCCGCAATACTGATGTCGCCAAAGACTTTCAAAGTGAGCTGAATGAAGTGAAAAAATCCGAGGAAAAAAAGCACGAACGCATTGAGGTCCTTGCAATTGAACTGGGGGATCTCACAAAGAGACATGTCGAAGAGGTGCGTGACATAGAAACGTCATATCAACACAAAGTGTTGGAATTGGAGGAGGATTTACAAGATTTGAAAAATACTCAGGATCCAGGCATTGACGTATTTGGAAAGGACGGTAAAATGTACGGTGTTGAAATGCGGGTTCTCGTGTATGAATGTCTAGGATCCAATGTGCCTACTGAGAGGATACCAGGACTGATTTGGGCTTTTGTAAAGAGTTTGGATGCAGTGGTGAAGGATATCCCAAGTCGAAGCACCATTGAGACTATGGCCGTTGAGTTGGGTGTGGTCAGTGACTTTCAGGCTGCCGAGTTCCTAAATGAAACAGAAATCGTCACCATTGGTTTTGATGCAACGACCAAGGAGGGCACTCACGTGAACGAAATTCATGCGACATCAAAAGAGAGCTGCACTGTTCTTGCCCTTGATCAGCTGGCTGGGGGCACTGCTCAGGACTATGCCGATCACATCATTAAGACAGTGGAGCATTTGGCCCAAAGCTACTGCATTGTAGGAAAAGAAAAGACAGATGTGAAGATGGTAAATAAAGTCATGCAGTCCCACATCCGATGCAGCTTGAGCGACCGGGCAGCTGCAAACCATGCAGCCATACGGCTTGTAAACGAAGAGTTTGGCTCCACGCTTGTAGAAGTGAACTGCCATTTGCATCCACTCGACACAATTGCCACCAAATGCAGAACCACTCTCAAGTCGTTGGAGCCAAAGGGAACAAAGTCCGGATTGTTTAGTGGGGCCTGCAAAGCCGAGAAAGTCGTATTAGCGCTCAACAAAATGCGACACTAGGACAGCAAAGGTGACCCCCATGGATTTCGAGTGTTCCTTGTCGACCACAACCTACCGTTGTCACTCATTACCCGCTACAGAGGAAATCGCTTGCTTGTTCTTTTCAAACTAGCAGCAACATATTGCACTTACCACCAAGACATCAAGATGTACCTGGAGAAGAAATGCCTGCACAACTCTGAATTTAAAACCAGCCTTATTCAGGAATTTTCCTGTCCACTCACCATGCTGCAGCTTCAAGTCCTCGCTGTCGTTGGAAAAGTTCTTACAGGTCCCTGGATGAAGCGATTTTATCAAAGTGCTGACAACCAGTGGACCATCTCGAAGGCTTCCAACTTATCAAGACCTGCCGCCAGAACATTGAAGATGTCGCCTCCAGGGAGCAAGTGTTCATCGAGGACATCAAAACTGATTTCTTCGGTGTTGACATTGACCGCAGTGATGACAAAATCTAGACCACAGAAGACCTAGTCGGATTTTCATGTCAATTTAAGGCAGTCCTCGACTCTACTGTCGCTGCTATTCAAAAACAATTTCAGCGATACTACGACATGGAAATCACAGAAGCGATCAAAGAAGTGACGTCATCTGCCCGCACCCACAATATGGACTCCGAGGAAGCCATGGGTATGTTCAGTGCGGGTCAAGCTAGAGCCCCAAAAGCCACCATGTTGTTCCTGTCGAGCAAGATTAGGTCAAAGAAGAACAAGACAGTCGATTATCTACGAACAAATCCGAACGCAGAGAACATTGTCAAAGCTTCTGTAAAAGCTGCCATCCAACTTCGAAAAAGGGCCCAGGCCGCTGCTAGTCTGTTGCAGAAGGAATTGTCCAAAAGAATTGAGGATAAAATGCAAAGGAAGCAAGATACTGTCAGGAGAAGAATTGAGAAAAAAATCAAGGACATTGTTGGAAAGAAGGACGTTGACTATGCCAGTGCTTTTTCCGAAGCCTTTCCAGATCTTGATAATACTTCTGTGGAAACAATCTTGGACATTGTCAGTGGTGCAGTTGTGAAGAGTTATATTGTTCATGACTGGGCTGTGGTGGATGAGGACACTGGGAAATACAGCTCAGTGTCATACAATGGAAAGATAGAAAAGTTGAAAGGAGATAACTACACTGTTTGTTACTGGGGGACAGAGCAAGATTATGAGAAAGATGGGGAGGACACCAAGTTGAAAATTCAAGAAATGGTTGTTGACTTTGTTTCTGGTGAGCTCAAGTTTCTCTCATAACTTTTAAGTAGAACTTTGTACATAGTAGAGAGATAGACTCTAAACTTTTGATTATTACTGCTACGGAATGAACTTTTTGTGTGTTGTGGAATTCATCATGTTCATGGAAAGAAACACTTTTGCTGACGCTGTGCCTCTTTTTGATGCCTCCTCTTGATGTGATCTACTATAGAGTATTTGGTGAGTGGTGCTTTTTGCTCACCTTTGTTTGCAGGAATAAAGTGTGTGTTCAAACTTGAACAGTGTCGGGCCCTTAGTAAGTGGGTTTTTTTAGATCTTTCTTTGCTCATGGGTTGTTTTCGCATCTCAAAATCGTCACTGAAGTGAGAAATTTCAACAGATTTGTGAGACAGAAAAACACACACTACACCATAGCATTATGCTTTTGAAGGTGCCATTTTGTAGCTACCCATGTGTTCTTTACATCCTGAAAACTTGAAGCAAAAATCTTTAAAAATAAGGAAGTTCTGATGATTTTAGTAATCGACCCAAATCGACCCAAATCGGCCCAAATCGGTCTAATTTGGCCATTGTTTTTAAGGGTAAACGAGTTGGACCAAAATCCGAGTTATGCGGATGGTATTTTGGTAATAATTTCCTTAATATTGGGACTAGAGAGCTAATTTTGGTGTCATTTCTACCCTCTTTCCATAAATACTAAAAAAAGCAATATTGCTGGAGTTTGATTTTTTTCACTGTCGTACACTGCATCTTGGGAAAGGCCTGTGAACGAACTCATAATGGATTATTTCTTGGATGATGATAGAGTTGACTTCATTGAATCAGACAGCGATGACAACTCTGTCTCTGATGAGGATATACCAGCCATTCTTAATGCATCTACTGACCTAAATCAACCAGAGTCTTGGCTTGACTTGCATGATGACAATGTACAGGACAATGCACTAGTACATGATGATATCAGTAGTAGTGAAGTGAACAACAATGACACTGTCACAGAGCTTGAACCTGAATTTGGCTTAGATGATATTCCTGAGGATGAGGTTGAGGCTGCTATGGCTTTGGTAGACATTGTGAGTGATGACAATATTAAAGAATTTGAGAAAACTCAGAACTTTAAATGTGAGTGCACGCGAAGAGGTAAGAACCTGGAAAATAAAGTGTCGTGTCATACGAAATTGTCCCAGGAATTTATTGCAAAGGTACAGATGGATATGGCCGCACTATCGGATGACGAACGGGACTTGGTGTTAGTTGGCATGATAAGCAGCTTATCCTTCTTCAGTGAAGAAACGCAAAGGCCAAGACAAAAGGTGAACACGAAAAGAAAACACCAATGGACAAGGTACATGCTACAAGGTGTTCGAGTATGCCGTTCCACGTACACAATACTTACACGTATTTGTGCACAAGTAAGTATAGTTAATGATTTGAAAGGTCTGAAACTGAATTAAATAAAACCGGTGCTTTTAGTGTTATTTCAGGAAAATTGTCCAAAAAAAATGTTCAGGGTTTCACGCCACCGAACATTAAAATTGTCATATCTTGGGTATTTTTCAAGATAAATGGACATGCTATATGTCATTTTAAAACTGAATAAATGCTCATTCTAAATATAAGCATATCTCATATTTGATTTTTTTGTTTATGTGTCCCAAATAGCCAGAGCCGGTCACATATAATATGAAGGATTTCAAGGTAAAACAACCTAGCTTTAAAAGCTAGCTTTATTCTCCACATTTTGATATCAACCAAACATCACTGGGTTACAGAAATGCAATTACACCTACATTGTATTCCATTTCAGAATTTCGATGGAGATATGTAGGTAACCAGGCATGCAATTGGCCTTTCCTAAACTCTTTCACTGCCAATAACGTTTTAAAACGTTATTGAAAATAGGTAGCTAAATTGCCAGTAACGTTTTAAAACGTTATCTCAATGTTTCCATCTACCCATCAAAAAGTAAACCAAACTATTGATTTTACGTTGATTTAAAACTCCCGCCATGTGTTCGGAAGTGTTCTCGGAAGCATTCGGTTCCATCTCGTCCCCAGGAAGTGGGTATTTCAAGTCAGTTGAATTGGTGAAGATAGACATACTTGAGACCAATTTGCGTGATGGCGGGACCGAGCACAAAACGGCAACTCTTGACTGTGTAGTGTTTCTGCAGTGTTTGCTGAACCTCTCTAGTACTTGTAATGTACACTGCTGCCATCTATGTTTAGTAATTAAAGTTGTTGTTGTTAAACCCGCCATTATCGTAAGGTGTTCGTATTTCTGCCTTGTCTAAGAACCCAAGTTACTACAAACTAGCGACGAAGAATGGAACAGACGATATATCTTGTCAAAGATTAAGATCTGTAGTACAACTAAATGATGGCGTTAATGGGTAAAATTGGCCCGTTCGACGAAAACAACGAAGTTTTCGAATGCTACCTCGAGCGGCTCAAACTATTTTTTGAGGCAAATGGCGTCGACCAAGCGGGAAAGAAACGTGCAATCCTGCTCAGTTGTGTCGGACCAAAGTGTACGGGGTCCTCCGTAACATAATGGCACCAACTAAGCCTAGTGAACAGACTTTTGCATAACTTTCTAAGGTGTCAAAGGACCACTTTTTCGCCTGAACCGTTAGTCATTGCAGAACGTTTCAAGTTTCATAAACGAGACCAGAAGTCCGGTGAATCCAGTGCTGAGCATGTTGTTGCTCTGAGGCAGTTGAGTCGTACGTGTAAATTTGAGGGTTTCCTTAACAGTGCTTTGAGAGATCGTTTTGTCTGCGGTATTGCAGATACCCTGGTTCAGAAAGAGTTGCTAACCAAGAAAGACTTGACTTTTAAAACTGCATGTGAGTTTGCTGTAGCTGCAGAAAGTGCTGATCGAGATTCGAAGACGTTTCATCAACAAGGGTCTGAAGTTAGTGGTGCATCTTCCAGTGTTCATAAAGTGCACTCCAGTCATGGTAACGATAAAAACAAGTTCAAGAACAGTCATAGGCCGCAATCATCTCGTAGTCAAGCAAGTCATCAGAGTGCTGGTTCGAAACCGAAGGATTCGAAACCGTGTTGGAGGTGTGGCGATAAACGACATCAACCAGACTCGTGTGGGTTCAAAACTGCTGAATGTTTTGATTGTTCTATAAAGTCGGACATACAAAACGTATGTGTAAATCGGTACAGAAGTACAAACGTGAAAGTTTCCGTAAATCGTGTTCTAGATGTAGACCAGTATCCTCTTCCATCCTTGGAGGATTGTTTCGCTAAGTTGGCAGGTGGTAAAATCTTTACTAAGCTAGACTTAGCTCAGGCTTTTTCACAACTTAAGCTTGACGAAGAGTCACAGGAAATGCTTACCATAAACACTCATTGGGGGCTATATAGATACAAACGTTTGGCGTATGGCGTAGCCACTGCTCCGGCTATTTTTCAGAAAACCATGGACAAGATTCTCAGCGGCATTCTAAGAACTGTTTGTTGTGGTGACAATGTGTTGATATCCGCTAGAGACGATTTCGAACTTGATACGATTTTGTATGAGATTTTTTGTAGGCTGAAAAAGCACAAAATCAAGTTGAATGTACCTACGTGTAAGTTCAAACTCCCGAGTTAGATATTTCTTGCACATCAGTGTGATCAGGTCGGTATCAGGCCAACAGATGAAGAAGTGGAAGCGATCATAAATGCTCCAGTTCCAAGTAATCAGTCAACTCAGATTGTGGCTAGGATTGCTTCAATGCTATGCGCGGTTTTTACCGAATCTGTCATCTGAACTCAATCCGTTAAACAGACTGTTACAAAAGGGTGTCCCTTGGCGCTGGACTGAAGAGTGTGATCGAGCCATAGTGAAAACTAAAGAGGCACTCCGAAGTGCTGACGTGTTGGTTCACTATGATCCTAAGTTGCCGATAAAACTGTCATGTGACACATCTCCGTATGGAGTAGGTGCAGTCATAGCTCACGTGTTTCCTGATAAGTCCGAGAGACCTATAGCTTATGCATCGTGAACGCTAAGGTCTAGCGAACGAAATTATGCACAGATCGAGAGAGAAGCTCTTGGAATAGTGTTTGGCGTGAACAATTTTCACAAATACTTATTTGGGAGATTGTTTCCGCTAGTGACTGATAGCAAACCGTTAACAATAATTCTAGGTCCCAAGTCAGGCATTCGAACTGTTGCTGCCCCTAGAATGCAGCGGTGGGCTGTGATATTGTCCGGATATCACTATGAGATTGAGTATTACAGATCAGTGCATCATGGGAACGCTGACGCTTCATCTCGTTTGCCTTTACGTGTTGACAAAAGTGTTGAATCTGTAGATCAACAGATCTATACAATTTTCTATATGGACGAGTTGCCGTTAACGGCTAAGGACATCGTGACAGCTACAAGGAAAGACCCAGTCTTAGCTCGTGTGTACGATTTCGTGGTCAATGGTTGGCTGGCTGTAGTGAAAGAGTAGAAATTTCAACCGTATTTTCGGCGTCGTACTGAACTGTCAGTTGAAAACAACGTTCTTCTGTGGGGAATGCGAGTGGTTGTCCCTACTGTGTTAAGAAATCGTATCTTAGGTGAACTGCACGAAGAAAACTTAGGAATTGTGCGCTCTAAGTCGTATCCTCGAAGTTATGTGTGGTGGCCGAGACTGGACAGTGACATAGAAGCGATGGTAAAATCTTGTGCAGTGTGTTGTGCTGTACAGAAAAATCCGCCAAAAGCTCCATTGCATCCGTGGCAGTGGGCTACACGTCCGTGGCAACGTGTACACATAGATTTCGCAGAAAAGGAGGGAAAATATCTGCTGGTGATCTATGACTCTTATTCGAAGTGGATTGATGCGCTGCCTATGAGAACAATAACTGCTGAAAGGACCATTGAAAAACTGCGGGTAGTTTTTGCTTATTTTGGATTACCTGAGAGGGTAGTTTCAGATAATGGACCGCAATTTATCGCAGAACAGTTTCGTCAATTTATGTGTAACAATGGTATCCAATATTACTTAGTCCCAGTGTATCATCCAGCCTCCAATGGCGCAGCTGAACGAAGTGTTCAAAGGCAGTGAAATTAGCACTGACTAAGAAGGTCTTAGATGCAAGCGTGAATTCTAATCTAACCATGTCCCACAAACTAGCTTCATTTCTGATCATGTATAGATCAACACCCCATACAGTTACAGGACAGTCCCCAGCTACATTATGTCTCAAAAGTCAGATCAGAAACCGCTTGACTCTACTGAAACCTAACCTAGAACAAACTGTTCGGTACCATTACTGAACGTGCTGGACTTTTAACATACAGAGTGAATGTTGGTGGTATCACTAAATTGGTTCATGTAGAACATATTAGGTCATGTAGTCAGAATTGTAATGATCAGTCCTCAACTGAGACGAGAGTACCAACTGTGTCTAACAGATTACCATTCAGTGTATCAGATGAGTCCGTGTCTCCATCTTCTGAGCAAATTCTGCACTCGGATGTTCCAGTCAGTAATCCTTCTGCTGTAGTTGCTCCGAGGCGTTCACAGAGAGAACGTAAACCAAAGAAGATTTTTGATCTGCAACTGTTTGGAAGATTGTTCTGTCTTTGAGAACAACCAACTTGTAAGAGACATTGTGTGTGACGGACATTTCTATAGAATTCTTATATAGCCGCTATATCTGGCTTGTTTCAAGTTGTAATTCCATTTTAGATTAGGAATCAGTTGTCGTTCTGATTGTGGATGATGTACAACTATAAAGCGTTGCCGTTGATAACGTTTCATTTAGGAGGGGACGGTGTAGTGTTTCTGCAGTGTTTGCTGAACCTCTCTAGTATTTGTAATGTACACTGCTGCCATCTATGTTTAGTAATTAAAGTTGTTGTTATTAAACCTGCCATTATCGTAAGGTGTTCGTATTTCTACCTCGTCTAAGAGCCCAAGTTACTACAGACTGCACAACAGGTTTTAGATCAGCTAGATAGCATTTCCTAAGTACCCATCAAAGGATGATCCACCTGACATGTTGATTGGTGGATTCAAGATCCACAAGAAAGTACCAATTCCACCTACAGCAAACCGGTGGAGAAATCAACCGAGATGGTGCAGAGTCTGCACACGCAGGAACATTCGGAAGGACACTCGCTACTACTGTTTGAAGTGCAAAATACCCTTGTGTGGTGAAAAAGACTGCTTCAATATTTATCACTCCCAAATCAGGTACTGTTAGAGGAACATAATGAGACACTAAAACGAACAAAATACATGTGTTGAGGGATTTTTTATTGAAAACCTGTGTCAAAAAAAGTGGTAAAAATGGCAAAAATGCTGGCAAGATGGGGGAATCATGTTAAAATAGGGCTGGCAGTGAAAGAGTTAAAAGTTGCCATTTGCATTTCAAAGTTCAAATACTAGTGAGTCCTTTTCAGTTTGTCATTGTAAAACATTTAAAACCTTATTCCGACACTAACAGCATGTAACTGAAGACGGTGTACTGTACAGTGTACATCCGCCATAATATGTTTAAAAAGACTAACGAGTCAATCAAAGTCTAACTAAAGTCCTTATAAACATGGACAATAACACATTAAAATTCAGTTCAGTTATATAATAATTTGGCCAACGTTCAGGAGAGAGGTTTTTGAGTTATAAGGGGATCCCCTGCCAATTAATTATGATATTATTTACGACGGAGATTTCAAAATGGCGACCACGCCTTCAAACTTGAAATGTTTCAATGAATTGATTTAAAAGTTCATTTTACGGTGGATACAAGCTGCTCACTCTACTCTTCTCTTCTCTGGGTGGTTGGTCTGTGAAACAGCAGGCTTCGTTCTTCTGTACTCTTGGCGTGACGTTCTCGAATTTAGGGCGTTTTCCAATCCCGTAAAAAAAGGCGATCCTCTCTCCGTGAAGACTTTCTAGTGTGTGGCCAAGGTTCAACTCCGAGCGCCGCGAAGCCCGAAAAAACCAACTAATCAGGGCGCTCGATGACGAAACGTCCTTGACCCTCATAATAATATTTACAGCAGACTACATCGTCAGCACATCTTCCTTGTGCACATGTTGACAGAAATGTCATCTTTCTTGTGCACATGTCCTCGGCACATCTTCCTTGTGCACATGTTGACAGAAATGTCTTCTTTCTTGTGCACATGTTCTCGGCATATCTTCCTTGTGCACATGTTGACAGAAATGTCATCTTCCTTGTGCACATGTTCTAAGAAATAGTATCCTCCTTGTGCACATGTTGTCACAACTCAGAAGTATCAGGTTGATAGAAATATGGCTGCTCCTAGGGTGTGTCTTCCTTGTGTCATTTTCTTAAGGCATCATGATTTCCAAGTTTACTTGGAGCTTTTTTCGATCAACAACTTTGAGTGCACTGACTTTCCCTTTTGGTTTTTGAATGGGAGCAATGCTGATGGTGTTGCTTTTTATTCGACTGGAGACTATTTCCTTGCCACTGACATGCTACGCACAAATAGGATTAGGCACTTATGCGGATTCTATGACATTCAACAGTACAGGCCTGTGAGTAAAGAATAAGTGTTTCGAAGGTAGGTTTTCCTGTCCCTGCAGATCTTGCTATTAGTTGGGTTTGGGTGTCTCAAATGGTCTGGCCTTCACTGACAAAAAAGAAGAACATAACTTGCACAAGTGAAATTTGTGTGTACCACAAGGTCAAAGCACACAGTGTCCAATTCTTCTCCAGCTTTTTTCAGACTTACCCTGCATCTTGCCCTGATCAATGCAGGGTTGTTGAAGGATCTATACTTGTGGATCACATTTTCTCTCCAATTTGACCTTGTGGTTCAATTTTGACATATGCATATAATATGTCCATAAGGAAGTGGTTATGCTTGTGGATCAGTTTTGGTGCACATGCATTTAAAAAGTGGCACTCTAGGCCTGTTTCCACTGGACCGTTTAGTGCGTCGCACGATGGCGGAATTTTACACCTTCAATGCTATTTTAGCTTTTTCTCGACAGAAAACCGCGCCGTTTTTCAGGTTTGAATGGAAAAGCGCTCTAGTGGAGACAGGCCTTTTAGGTTTACAACAAGTTTCGTTAGTGCTGATCACAGATTATGATGAACAATTTTTCTTAGTCCGTGGAAATTAAATGTTCAACATCGCAAATGTGACTTGGTAAAAAGTTACAGTATTCAGGAGGCGTGGCAAACCGCTCCCAGTGGTTGGGGGGGGGGGGCTTGCGTCTATAAGGCATCGTCCTAATGGATCAATTACCTAAGGATCAGAGCAGTTCTCTGGGGACCCCGAAGGCGGCTAGGTATCTGACAAATACCAGTACGCCCACCATATATCAGGTGGTGCTAGTTACTTAGAATTTATGAATCATACTAAGCTCATATGTTGACAAATGAGGTATCATGTATCAGAGTTGGATATTGACAATCAGTGCCTCTTAGTGGTAATAATAAAAATTGATCCATATGCCACATATCAGTGTAGTACTAATCATATCAATGTACCTATTATAAGTTACTTCAAGAGGCCCTTTGACCCAGCAATTGTCATGCAGAGTCACCCTAACACTCCAAGAGACGTACTACAGGAAGCATTATTTTGTTGTTCAAGTGGCTAGTATATGAGGAGGAGGGAATCATTCAGGGGGTATTGTCCATCGTGCGGGGTGAGTTGTCGAGGCAGAATACTTAGTACTCTTCATGATTAACACTGATAAGCCTCCTCGACTCGTCCTCTTCAAAACCTATAGCCTAAGTTTGGTCATGCTTTACAGTATTATCATTAATCTCCCTAGGTAGGACAGGTCATGCACTGACACAAGGTTCCTCAGTCTCTGGATACTCTTAATTGTGTTTGCGACATTGTTAAAAAATTGATGTTGTTAATAATATTTTACATGCAGAGGTTCTAATCGTTTTCATACCAACCATGAATAAAAACAAAATTATATAACACCATATGTTTTTGATAAAAATGATATAAGAAATCATCATCATCTACCCATCAAAAAGTAAACCAAACTATTGATTTTACGTTGATTTAAAACTCCCACCATGTGTTCGGAAGTGTTCTCGGAAGCATTCGGTTCCATCTCGTCCCCAGGAAGTGGGTATTTCAAGTCAGTTGAATTGGTGAAGATAGACATACTTGAGACCAATTTGCGTGATGGCGGGACCGAGCACAAAACGGCAACTCTTGACTGTGTAGTGTTTCTGCAGTGTTTGCTGAACCTCTCTAGTACTTGTAATGTACACTGCTGCCATCTATGTTTAGTAATTAAAGTTGTTGTTGTTAAACCCGCCATTATCGTAAGGTGTTCGTATTTCTGCCTTGTCTAAGAACCCAAGTTACTACAAACTAGCGACGAAGAATGGAACAGACGATATATCTTGTCAAAGATTAAGATCTGTAGTACAACTAAATGATGGCGTTAATGGGTAAAATTGGCCCGTTCGACGAAAACAACGAAGTTTTCGAATGCTACGTCGAGCGGCTCAAACTATTTTTTGAGGCAAATGGCGTCGACCAAGCGGGAAAGAAACGTGCAATCCTGCTCAGTTGTGTCGGACCAAAGTGTACGGGGTCCTCCGTAACATAATGGCACCAACTAAGCCTAGTGAACAGACTTTTGCATAACTTTCTAAGGTGTCAAAGGACCACTTTTTCGCCTGAACCGTTAGTCATTGCAGAACGTTTCAAGTTTCATAAACGAGACCAGAAGTCCGGTGAATCCAGTGCTGAGCATGTTGTTGCTCTGAGGCAGTTGAGTCGTACGTGTAAATTTGAGGGTTTCCTTAACAGTGCTTTGAGAGATCGTTTTGTCTGCGGTATTGCAGATACCCTGGTTCAGAAAGAGTTGCTAACCAAGAAAGACTTGACTTTTAAAACTGCATGTGAGTTTGCTGTAGCTGCAGAAAGTGCTGATCGAGATTCGAAGACGTTTCATCAACAAGGGTCTGAAGTTAGTGGTGCATCTTCCAGTGTTCATAAAGTGCACTCCAGTCATGGTAACGATAAAAACAAGTTCAAGAACAGTCATAGGCCGCAATCATCTCGTAGTCAAGCAAGTCATCAGAGTGCTGGTTCGAAACCGAAGGATTCGAAACCGTGTTGGAGGTGTGGCGATAAACGACATCAACCAGACTCGTGTGGGTTCAAAACTGCTGAATGTTTTGATTGTTCTATAAAGTCGGACATACAAAACGTATGTGTAAATCGGTACAGAAGTACAAACGTGAAAGTTTCCGTAAATCGTGTTCTAGATGTAGACCAGTATCCTCTTCCATCCTTGGAGGATTGTTTCGCTAAGTTGGCAGGTGGTAAAATCTTTACTAAGCTAGACTTAGCTCAGGCTTTTTCACAACTTAAGCTTGACGAAGAGTCACAGGAAATGCTTACCATAAACACTCATTGGGGGCTATATAGATACAAACGTTTGGCGTATGGCGTAGCCACTGCTCCGGCTATTTTTCAGAAAACCATGGACAAGATTCTCAGCGGCATTCTAAGAACTGTTTGTTGTGGTGACAATGTGTTGATATCCGCTAGAGACGATTTCGAACTTGATACGATTTTGTATGAGATTTTTTGTAGGCTGAAAAAGCACAAAATCAAGTTGAATGTACCTACGTGTAAGTTCAAACTCCCGAGTTAGATATTTCTTGCACATCAGTGTGATCAGGTCGGTATCAGGCCAACAGATGAAGAAGTGGAAGCGATCATAAATGCTCCAGTTCCAAGTAATCAGTCAACTCAGATTGTGGCTAGGATTGCTTCAATGCTATGCGCGGTTTTTACCGAATCTGTCATCTGAACTCAATCCGTTAAACAGACTGTTACAAAAGGGTGTCCCTTGGCGCTGGACTGAAGAGTGTGATCGAGCCATAGTGAAAACTAAAGAGGCACTCCGAAGTGCTGACGTGTTGGTTCACTATGATCCTAAGTTGCCGATAAAACTGTCATGTGACACATCTCCGTATGGAGTAGGTGCAGTCATAGCTCACGTGTTTCCTGATAAGTCCGAGAGACCTATAGCTTATGCATCGTGAACGCTAAGGTCTAGCGAACGAAATTATGCACAGATCGAGAGAGAAGCTCTTGGAATAGTGTTTGGCGTGAACAATTTTCACAAATACTTATTTGGGAGATTGTTTCCGCTAGTGACTGATAGCAAACCGTTAACAATAATTCTAGGTCCCAAGTCAGGCATTCGAACTGTTGCTGCCCCTAGAATGCAGCGGTGGGCTGTGATATTGTCCGGATATCACTATGAGATTGAGTATTACAGATCAGTGCATCATGGGAACGCTGACGCTTCATCTCGTTTGCCTTTACGTGTTGACAAAAGTGTTGAATCTGTAGATCAACAGATCTATACAATTTTCTATATGGACGAGTTGCCGTTAACGGCTAAGGACATCGTGACAGCTACAAGGAAAGACCCAGTCTTAGCTCGTGTGTACGATTTCGTGGTCAATGGTTGGCTGGCTGTAGTGAAAGAGGAGAAATTTCAACCGTATTTTCGGCGTCGTACTGAACTGTCAGTTGAAAACAACGTTCTTCTGTGGGGAATGCGAGTGGTTGTCCCTACTGTGTTAAGAAATCGTATCTTAGGTGAACTGCACGAAGAAAACTTAGGAATTGTGCGCTCTAAGTCGTATCCTCGAAGTTATGTGTGGTGGCCGAGACTGGACAGTGACATAGAAGCGATGGTAAAATCTTGTGCAGTGTGTTGTGCTGTACAGAAAAATCCGCCAAAAGCTCCATTGCATCCGTGGCAGTGGGCTACACGTCCGTGGCAACGTGTACACATAGATTTCGCAGAAAAGGAGGGAAAATATCTGCTGGTGATCTATGACTCTTATTCGAAGTGGATTGATGCGCTGCCTATGAGAACAATAACTGCTGAAAGGACCATTGAAAAACTGCGGGTAGTTTTTGCTTATTTTGGATTACCTGAGAGGGTAGTTTCAGATAATGGACCGCAATTTATCGCAGAACAGTTTCGTCAATTTATGTGTAACAATGGTATCCAATATTACTTAGTCCCAGTGTATCATCCAGCCTCCAATGGCGCAGCTGAACGAAGTGTTCAAAGGCAGTGAAATTAGCACTGACTAAGAAGGTCTTAGATGCAAGCGTGAATTCTAATCTAACCATGTCCCACAAACTAGCTTCATTTCTGATCATGTATAGATCAACACCCCATACAGTTACAGGACAGTCCCCAGCTACATTATGTCTCAAAAGTCAGATCAGAAACCGCTTGACTCTACTGAAACCTAACCTAGAACAAACTGTTAGGTACCATTACTGAACGTGCTGGACTTTTAACATACAGAGTGAATGTTGGTGGTATCACTAAATTGGTTCATGTAGAACATATTAGGTCATGTAGTCAGAATTGTAATGATCAGTCCTCAACTGAGACGAGAGTACCAACTGTGTCTAACAGATTACCATTCAGTGTATCAGATGAGTCCGTGTCTCCATCTTCTGAGCAAATTCTGCACTCGGATGTTCCAGTCAGTAATCCTTCTGCTGTAGTTGCTCCGAGGCGTTCACAGAGAGAACGTAAACCAAAGAAGATTTTTGATCTGCAACTGTTTGGAAGATTGTTCTGTCTTTGAGAACAACCAACTTGTAAGAGACATTGTGTGTGACGGACATTTCTATAGAATTCTTATATAGCCGCTATATCTGGCTTGTTTCAAGTTGTAATTCCATTTTAGATTAGGAATCAGTTGTCGTTCTGATTGTGGATGATGTACAACTATAAAGCGTTGCCGTTGATAACGTTTCATTTAGGAGGGGACGGTGTAGTGTTTCTGCAGTGTTTGCTGAACCTCTCTAGTATTTGTAATGTACACTGCTGCCATCTATGTTTAGTAATTAAAGTTGTTGTTATTAAACCTGCCATTATCGTAAGGTGTTCGTATTTCTACCTCGTCTAAGAGCCCAAGTTACTACAGACTGCACAACAGGTTTTAGATCAGCTAGATAGCATTTCCTAAGTACCCATCAAAGGATGATCCACCTGACATGTTGATTGGTGGATTCAAGATCCACAAGAAAGTACCAATTCCACCTACAGCAAACCGGTGGAGAAATCAACCGAGATGGTGTAGAGTCTGCACACGCAGGAACATTCGGAAGGACACTCGCTACTACTGTTTGAAGTGCAAAATACCCTTGTGTGGTGAAAAAGACTGCTTCAATATTTATCACTCCCAAATCAGGTACTGTTAGAGGAACATAATGAGACACTAAAACGAACAAAATACATGTGTAGAGGGATTTTTTATTGAAAACCTGTGTCAAAAAAAGTGGTAAAAATGGCAAAAATGCTGGCAAGATGGGGGAATCATGTTAAAATAGGGCTGGCAGTGAAAGAGTTAAAAGTTGCCATTTGCATTTCAAAGTTCAAATACTAGTGAGTCCTTTTCAGTTTGTCATTGTAAAACATTTAAAACCTAATTCCGACACTAACAGCATGTAACTGAAGACGGTGTACTGTACAGTGTACATCCGCCATAATATGTTTAAAAAGACTAACGAGTCAATCAAAGTCTAACTAAAGTCCTTAAAAACATGGACAATAACACATTAAAATTCAGTTCAGTTATATAATAATTTGGCCAACGTTCAGGAGAGAGGTTTTTAAGTTATAAGGGGATCCCCTGCCAATTAATTATGATATTATTTACGACGGAGATTTCAAAATGGCGACCACGCCTTCAAACTTGAAATGTTTCAATGAATTGATTTAAAAGTTCATTTTACGGTGGATACAAGCTGCTCACTCTACTCTTCTCTTCTCTGGGTGGTTGGTCTGTGAAACAGCAGGCTTCGTTCTTCTGTACTCTTGGCGTGACGTTCTCGAATTTAGGGCGTTTTCCAATCCCGTAAAAAAAGGCGATCCTCTCTCTGTGAAGACTTTCTAGTGTGTGGCCAAGGTTCAACTCCGAGCGCCGCGAAGCCCGAAAAAACCAACTAATCAGGGCGCTCGATGACGAAACGTCCTTGACCCTCATAATAATATTTACAGCAGACTACATCGTCAGCACATCTTCCTTGTGCACATGTTGACAGAAATGTCATCTTTCTTGTGCACATGTCCTCGGCACATCTTCCTTGTGCACATGTTGACAGAAATGTCTTCTTTCTTGTGCACATGTTCTCGGCATATCTTCCTTGTGCACATGTTGACAGAAATGTCATCTTCCTTGTGCACATGTTCTAAGAAATAGTATCCTCCTTGTGCACATGTTGTCACAACTCAGAAGTATCAGGTTGATAGAAATATGGCTGCTCCTAGGGTGTGTCTTCCTTGTGTCATTTTCTTAAGGCATCATGATTTCCAAGTTTACTTGGAGCTTTTTTCGATCAACAACTTTGAGTGCACTGACTTTCACTTTTGGTTTTTGAATGGGAGCAATGCTGATGGTGTTGCTTTTTATTCGACTGGAGACTATTTCCTTGCCACTGACATGCTACGCACAAATAGGATTAGGCACTTATGCGGATTCTATGACATTCAACAGTACAGGCCTGTGAGTAAAGAATAAGTGTTTCGAAGGTAGGTTTTCCTGTCCCTGCAGATCTTGCTATTAGTTGGGTTTGGGTGTCTCAAATGGTCTGGCCTTCACTGACAAAAAAGAAGAACATAACTTGCACAAGTGAAATTTGTGTGTACCACAAGGTCAAAGCACACAGTGTCCAATTCTTCTCCAGCTTTTTTCAGACTTACCCTGCATCTTGCCCTGATCAATGCAGGGTTGTTGAAGGATCTATACTTGTGGATCACATTTTCTCTCCAATTTGACCTTGTGGTTCAATTTTGACATATGCATATAATATGTCCATAAGGAAGTGGTTATGCTTGTGGATCAGTCTTGGTGCACATGCATTTAAAAAGTGGCACTCTAGGCCTGTTTCCACTGGACCGTTTAGTGCGTCGCACGATGGCGGAATTTTACACCTTCAATGCTATTTTAGCTTTTTCTCGACAGAAAACCGCGCCGTTTTTCAGGTTTGAATGGAAAAGCGCTCTAGTGGAGACAGGCCTTTTAGGTTTACAACAAGTTTCGTTAGTGCTGATCACAGATTATGATGAACAATTTTTCTTAGTCCGTGGAAATTAAATGTTCAACATCGCAAATGTGACTTGGTAAAAAGTTACAGTATTCAGGAGGCGTGGCAAACCGCTCCCAGTGGTTGGGGGGGGGGCTTGCGTCTATAAGGCATCGTCCTAATGGATCAATTACCTAAGGATCAGAGCAGTTCTCTGGGGACCCCGAAGGCGGCTAGGTATCTGACAAATACCAGTACGCCCACCATATATCAGGTGGTGCTAGTTACTTAGAATTTATGAATCATACTAAGCTCATATGTTGACAAATGATGTATCATGTATCAGAGTTGGATATTGACAATCACTGCCTCTTAGTGGTAATAATAAAAATTGATCCATATGCCACATATCAGTGTAGTACTAATCATATCAATGTACCTATTATAAGTTGCTTCAAGAGGCCCTTTGACCCAGCAATTGTCATGCAGAGTCACCCTAACACTCCAAGAGACGTACTACAGGAAGCATTATTTTGTTGTTCAAGTGGCTAGTATATGAGGAGGAGGGAATCATTCAGGGGGTATTGTCCATCGTGCGGGGTGAGTTGTCGAGGCAGAATACTTAGTACTCTTCATGATTAACACTGATAAGCCTCCTCGACTCGTCCTCTTCAAAACCTATAGCCTAAGTTTGGTCATGCTTTACAGTATTATCATTGAAACACTCCCTAGGTAGGACAGGTCATGCACTGACACAAGGTTCCTCAGTCTCTGGATACTCTTAATTGTGTTTGCGACATTGTTAAAAAATTGATGTTGTTAATAATATTTTACATGCAGAGGTTCTAATCGTTTTCATACCAACCATGAATAAAAACAAAATTATATAACACCATATGTTTTTGATAAAAATGATATAAGAAATCATCATTTCCTGTACTTCAGAGAAAGATCTAAGACCATTTACCAGATTTATCACTGATAACTACCAGATTCTGTATTTATGTTCACAAGTTTGGATAGGCAGATTTCTTGTGCATATCTGTTCACTTGACCTATTTTTCAACAAAGATTTTGTGCACCAGTTTTCATATGTGCAGAAGGCCATTTCGTAGCAATGCGTATGTACATAAGCAAAATGATTCACAAGCATACATATTTAACCCCAGTCCGTGAGGACTGGGGTTATTTCGCAGTAAAGACTGAGAAAAAACCCCAGTAGGGTCTTCGGTTACTGATACACGGGAACCCGCGTCAGCAACCGGAACTGCAATTGGCGGACCGGAAGCAGGGTGCTCCCGCGGGTACAAAGGGCTTGTACTCGGGGGAGCGGACGACAGAGGAACCAGAAGGTTCCCTGAGGACCACAGACATTGATAATGTCTGATCTCGCATCCTTCGCAGCCGCGGCCAGAACCGGAACTCGGCTGACGGGAGGGGTGGTGGCGGAAGGTCTGGTAGACCTCCAGGTTATCTACCCGGAAACGGAACCGGAAGAGGGTTTAGGCGTCTTCGCGGCCCGTTTCCCGCCACCAGACGAAGTCCTTTGTGGTGAGACAAAGGATGCCGTTGGAGGGGTACGCCATATAAAAAATGGTACCAATGATAATAAAAACACTGGGAACCCCAAGCAGGCCAGAAAGGACGCAATTATTAATGGAAAGGAAAACATGCCTACTTGAATTAAACACTATTGCAATGGATCTGAGTCTTGTTCATTACAATAGAGAGTAGAATAGCCTACGTAAATCTACCCTACCAAGATCAAAATAATGGAGCCGGGTCGACTAAGCTAGCTGAGAAAGGTCTATAATTAAATAGACTGAACAATAATAATGCCAAGATTAGTTTGGCGGTCCACTCCGTAGGTGAATGAACCCAAAATTCGTCTAGACTTGGCTGGTTGAATTTGGTTTTAAATCGAATTCTCGGCAGCTTTGAAAAAACGATGTGCTTCGTAGAAGCACAAGAGTAAAGACTGAATATGGCGGCATGAGATCAGCAGACACTGCCTTTTAAGGCGCGCTATAGCGCGCGCACACCATAGCGCACCTAAAATCAATCGGAGGCGTGCAAACAATAGCGCGCCTGCCAATAGAAATACATAAGGAAAAAGCGCGCCTTGTTATTTCGTCATCCACACGCTCGCACGTGGATATGTGTACAGTAAACAGATGTAAGCATCCCCCAATGCATTGAGGTACCTGGTCTGTCATTGGTTCAAATGTGCACACGTCACTGGAAACGACCAATGGAATACAATTTTTCATTCTGACTTCGGCAGCGTGATTTAGAACAATGGCGGAACCGGGCAGATCCGTCAAAGAAAAGACGTTCTTAAATTGGGATTGGCTGCCCGAAGGCGTCATTGTTCCCAAGATAAAAGTAGAAGGGAGTAAACGAATGGTGGCAGAGTTAGGTCAATAACAAACCGTAATCTGAATGATAAATTTAGACATTCTGCATAGTAGTAGAATAGAAATCTCGTCTGCTCGCCGAACCCGGTGCGCAGGCGCTAAATCTAGTCTCGTTTCCCGGGTTTTCCGCGTCTTCCTCCTGCATGCCGTGATGTACATTTTGAAGTTGATAGAGTGTATGGGGGTGAGATTGAATTGATTTTCGTTAATTATTCATGAAATGATATGCGATGACGTAGCAAGTGCTTGCCAAATTTGGTCATAGACGGCGACGCAAATAACAACCACGTGGAACGAGAATTTAAAGGGAAAGTGCACTGGTACAATATTTTGTGGCGCAAATATATGGACAATACGAAAACCTGGTGAAAAAAAGGACGCCTAGGATTCTCAAGGTGAGCTTTTACCAGCACATCTGGGATTTTTTAAAGACAGTGTCTGGATCAGCGCGATCTCGCGGGATCGGTCAGGGTGCTGCCTGGCGGCCGAGCTGTTAACTCAGTTCTCCCTTTAGAAAATTAAAGGGATACTCTTGTGTTTGAGCCCAAATGGAGTAACATGCAAAAGTGTTCCATAGGTAAGTTTGAATGACACAAAATGGCCCTACACTACGCTTCGCAACTCAGACTTTTCTATTTGGATAGAGACTATGGTGATGTGTTAGAGAACATTTTGAAATCCGAGGCCGCGCTTCAAGAACATGTTTTAGTGTCAAAAAGCAATGCTAAGCAAACCACTTATAAGCGAGATATCACACTTTTTAGATATCAACATTTGGCCCCCTGGTGGCCAAGTTGAGAATCAAATCAGACCGAAATTCAGTGTCAGAGGTCACCTGACCTAGGGGGTGCTGTGTACAAAGTTTCAAGTTCATAGCCCTAGCGGTTAAGAAACGTGCCACTGTTTCTGAAACAGGACACGACGGACGACGACGACGACGACGACAACGACGACGCCGCCGCCGACGGACACAGCGCTATCGTATAGACTCCCCTTACGGTGAGCCAAAAAGGTAAAATATGGCGAGGAAGGAGCAGGCCAGTTGTGTTCAGGTAGCGGACTAAAACGTGAGTAACTTGGAGTACATTTACTTTACGTGCCCGTTTCTCTGACAACTGAAGCAAATATGCCCACCGATGAGCCGGCAAAGCAAAAAGGATGTGGTAACACGGCCGGAAAGGCCATACCGGTGCAGAATTTAGCCAACCAAAGTCGATGTGGTAGCCATTGTGGTCAGCAGAGTGCCACGAGTGCAGGCACTGGACGTGGTCGGACAAAGAGCTCACAGGGACAATGCATGCAACCACCGCCAACGCACTTGTATCTAAGCCAGGGGCCCGGTCACCGAATTCTTGTGTCACCGTCTAATCTGGTGTCTGATCCCACTGAACTGACTGAATGGATGAAAAACATTAGTGGACAATTGCAAGATATCCAGAGCAAGTCTGGCAAGCTCGATCTAAATGAGAGCAAGACAAATGATCTAACCGCGGAGATAAGCCGAATGAACCGCACAGTCGCAGATCTCTAACAGGCAACGAAATTCGCGGGTGAAAGTTTCGAGGACATCATGGAGCAGTGTTCTGATCTGCAAGGATCGTTGGCAGAAGTCCGCCAACAAAACGCCGATTTAAGAACGGAAATATTGCAGATCCAGGCCCGATTTATGAAGGACAATCTTTTGTTCTGCAACACCGAGGAAACTGTGAACGAAAATACTGAGCAAGTTGTATCAAATTTCATCGCGGATAGACTCACAATTGATGTAAACATCGAATGTGAAGTAGTACATCGCTTCGGGCCGAAATCGGCCGACAAGCCACAGCAAACTGTGGCAAGTTCTTAAAACGAAAACCAAAGGATACAGTGAGCAGCAAATTGTACTTATTGAAAGGTTCGGCTTACTACAGGGTACTGGCGCCAAAATAATTCCTATAAATCCCTATTATTATTTTTTCTCCCTATAAATTCCTATTTTTGGCAAAATTTGCCCTATAAGCCCTATATTTTGGTTTCCCTTTGCCCTTTAATTTCCTATTTTCTCTTTTCCGGTATTTCAACGCGAGTTTGCGAATGCTGTGATCCCTGTCGTTGGCATACAAGTTTCACTGTACAGTCATGAGGACATGTTCTTGCTGATGGTCATTGGTGACATCAGAACATTATTGACATTAGGTGAGTAAATAATATGAGCCAGGATACGTGAGTTTTTGAGCCCCGATGATGTCAACTGGGGGGCCTTTGCGGTGCTCGTCTTACCAAATATGACTTTGGTTACAGATTCGCAGCACCTTGCCTGCCCTGCCTTTCAATGGTCACAGTCACTCGCTTCCAACTGATTTAGCATTGGGCTATTAGTCGAGTGATACTGTGACACTGTGATAGGCATGTCAGACCTAAGTACAGTCACCTCAATCTAGATACTATGTGTATATAGTAAGCAGGCCCAGAAGGCTTGCAGGTTCTCCAGTTCCCAGCTCTTACTCCTGACACTTGGATCTGCTTTACTGTATGTATACACATAGTACAATACTAGATTGAGGTGACCTTACCATGTCTCATTTGTAGCAATGATTGTTAATGAGTTCTCGTGGGCCTGTCTATAATCATTCCCGGGCCTATTACCAACGACTTTACAATGAGTAAAGGTAAAATATATTATCTTATATCAGATGGATTGGCCCCATTCTTCAATCAGCAGCTGTCAAAGATGGTTCGTGAGTCTTTAAATCCGTACATCATCCAATTCGATGAAACCGGGACGTTACAAAACAAGAAACGGTGTGATGTCCTTGTTCGTTTCTGGCAAAATGACAAAGGGGAAGTAATCACACATTTTTTAAAATCGCTGTTTTTTGGTCATGCCTAAGGCAAGGACGTTGCCCAGGCTCTTATGAAGACAGTTGAAGAGTATGGGTTGGACATGTCACTGTTTCTAAACATTGGGTCGGATGGACCCAATGTGAACAAGACGGTATGGAATCAAGAGCTGAAGGAGAGTGGCCGTCCTGGCTTACTTGACTTAACCCCTTGCAACCTGCATACTGTCCACAACGGATTCAAGAATGGCTTCCAGGTGTATGGCTAGCAAGCTGAACAGCTGGCCGTGGACCTATTTTATTGGTTCAAGAAAAGCCCATGCAGGAAGGAAACTACTTTGAAACACAGCTGGGCCTTGATTTAGATGAAGAGGTCTTCATTCGCCACGTGCAATCCAGATGGCTGACCCTCTTGCCAGCACTCAAAGAATCCTGAAGAACATGGAAGCAGTTTCCAAGTACTTCTTGAAAGACCTACCAAAGACTTCCAGGGAAGAGCGAACAGAAAGAAGCCTGAATGACAATGATATGTACAGAAGGATTTGCAAGAGCCTGAAAGACCATGGTGTTCAATTGCAGCTCCACTTCCTTGTTGATATCAAACCAGTGTTTGATAAGATATTGGGAGTATTCCAGCAGCAAGCCGAATTGGTCCACATCCTGCATGACGAATGTTCACAACTGGTGAAAACTCTGATGAATCGATTTTTGAAGAAGGATGTCCTTGAAGGGAAGAGGCTTCAACAATTACTTCAGCTGGACCTGACCAATCCCGACATACAGTGCCTCTATCAAGACATGGAGGTGGGAGAGTCAACCAGGGCAGCTCTTGCAAAAGTCAGTGTCGATCAACGCAAGATTTCACTGCAAGGTATGAGATCCTTTCTGCAGGTGACAACCAAGTATCTGATGAATAAGCTACCACAAGGCAATGCTTTCCTTCGAGACCTTGGCATTTTGCACCCAGACATGCAGGAAGTAGAGACTGGCCATCGCTGCATCCGGGTCTCGCGCAGAAATTACCCCAAGTCTTCGAGCCAGATGAGATAGCAGTGGTAGTCGACGAGTTTAAACTTTATCAGCAAAAGGACATTCCTGAAGAATGGTCCCTTACTGAAGACGGCGACTCCGTTACCTACCACAGGATTGATCACTACTGGGTCAAGGTCTTGAACATGAGAAAACAATCTGGTGTTAAGATGTTCCCTGCATTAGCAAAGTTGGTTAAGGCAACACATTGCCTCTCACACGGAAATGCCAAGGTAGAGCGAAGCTTGTCAGTTGCAAAGAAGGTGCTGGGTACAGAACGGATGCTTCTTACAGAACAATCCATCAATGGCCCGAGACTGGTTGATGATGTTGTTAAGTCAGAAGGAAGAAACATCCCAAGAATGACTTACTCAAAAGAGATGTTGAAGAGTATCAGAGATGCCCATGGTGAGTACCGTAGTCGTTTGGAAAAGTCGAAACAGGGAGATGAAGCAAGAAAGAAAGAAGCGCAGAGAAAAGAAGAGAAGCGGCTAGGAAAAGAGAAAAAGAAAAGGAGTACGAACGAAAGAAGAGAAAGCACAAAGACACGGAAAAAAAACTGCAAGATGAACACAAGAAGCTTCAGGAAGATCTGGAGGTAGCTGAAAGGCTATTTAAAGAAACAAACACCAGATTTTCTGATGCTCTGAAGGATAAAGACTACACACAGGTGTCTGTACTTCAATCCCTACTAGCAGCTGCTGTTGAGAAAATGACATCTGCCAGAAAAAAGCTTGATAAATGACAAAATGAGAGGGAGAGCTTGGACAGAAAGCGGATGAAGCTGCCAGATGATGCTAAATATAAATAAATCTGATCAGAGCAACAAAAAGGACTAGTCAGTAGTTGTTAGTCATGAAGCAAGTCACTGCTGATTTTAATAGTTGGGTCATTACACGAATTGGGGACTCCATTTGGTAACATATATGGACTTTTTTAATGTAAAAAACATGAACATTTTGGTGGATGTTGTCCTTGTTATACTGCACACTCATGGTTCCCTCCATGATAGATGTTTGTAACATGATCAGGAGTAAGGGATCCCAGGAAAGTTCCAATTTATCTTCAGAAAGTTAGTCAACCGGTGAAACCTTTTCATGTAATGGTCCAGGTATGAGTTCTTCACATTTTATTTCCAGTCAGAGAAAAGTGCACATAGTGCTAAATCTGGGGAACTCCGTAGCAGCTACAAGAGAAAATGCTACTATAAACGTTTTAACTGTTCAAATAGAACTTGGTGTCAGACCTGATGGTGAGAAAAGATATTGTTACTATATCCCTATAAATGAGACAATAAACGCCTTGTTAAACAATGAATCTGTACAAGATCAGTATCGCAATCCACTACCTGGCCAGACTCAAAATAATGTCTATGAGGACTTCACAGATGGCAGCATATTTAAAAATATTGAATTATATCGGCGGCTTCAAGGTACTTTAAAAATTATCTTGTTTCAAGATGCCTTTGAAATAGTCAACCCTCTTGGTTCTGCAAAACAAAAACACACAAAATGCTTGGAGTTTACCTTACGTTGGGGAACCTGTACCCACATAACAGATCAAAAATAGATGGAATGCAGTTGGTGATGCTTATTATGGTTCCTGGTTCTTTCAGAACAGGAACCATATTGTGTTTGGTCATGGTGTCTGTCTGTGTGTGTGTGTGTCTGTGTGTCTGTGTGTCTGTGTTTACATTATAACATTTCTTTGGAACAGTGTGCATACATTCTGGTCTTCTTGGGAACTTCCGGCATGTTGGGAACTCCCAACAGGAAAAATCTGTCTAATCTGCTCAAAATTACATTGTCGGGAACTTCGTTATATGTTCCCAATAATAAATTGCAGACGTTCTGTCTGCGTCTGTCGTGGTTGGACAGCATTCTGATATTGGACGTCACCAGTACTATGGTGCCCTCTGACGGGCTCTGCTGGGAGTTAATGTTTCCATGGTTCCAGTAAACCTCGCCTGGAGGCTCTCGATGCATTGTGAATAGCCCTATGTGCGCATGACAACCATTACCATATCTACACCTGGGACGAGGTTGTCTTCTTCACTTCGCAGTCATCCGATGGTCGCCATTTTTTTCGACGCTTGGCGGATAAATTACTCCCGTTCACTGGACAGGTAGGCTATTCAGCAGATAAATTATACATTAATTTAAAAGAATATGACCGAAAATGATGATACATAAATTCATGCGTGACTATTCTGGCAGTGGCATACCAGTGTCTGTCCATTCCTTGCAATTCCAATGTGAACAAACACTTCACTTAAGTTTGGTCCAGTTGAATTGCATTTGATTGATGAAGGGATTTTCAGTGCCCAAATAGTGTTCAGTAAGGTTCTTGATGAAGTGTAGTACCCAAACTTGGCTATGGAGAGTGGGTGTATCTCTGAGAACTACATTACACTGTTAATGGTTTTTGGAAAATGTTCGTACTGGATGATAAGCTTCATGTTTTCAGACGTGGCAACTTAAAAAAACAAGATTTGAATCCTTTACTTTCAGACCCGAGAAGAGAAGGAGTTGCAGATCTACCCAATAATGCTAAAGAAACAGATCTACCCAATAATGCTAAAGAAACCGATCTACCCAATTATGCTAAAGAGGCAAGTAAATCTGGTTGCTGCACACCAGAAATTTGCTACACAAAATGTCATTTGTGGCAGTTCGCTTGGCACTTTTCCTCTAGTGCGGGCGATTTTTTATAAGTTTTTTTTCCTTTCCTGAATGAAAGCAAACTATCTAGTGTATTTGATGTTCTCTGCATGTGTGGCAAAAGTCCTTCTTGTGTGCCGGACGAAAAGCATAAAACACGTTAGGTATTTTGGTTTTGTTCAGGAAAGGCAAAAACTTGCGTAAAATCGCCCGCACACGGGAAGAAAAGTGCTAAGCAAAATAGAACAAATGATATTTTGCTTAGCAAATTGGTCTTGCGCAGCGGGGTTAAATTCACAAACCTTCTGAGCTTGCATCCTATTGACCAGTGTGTGATTTTTATTCTAAAATCAAACAAGTCTCTCTAAAAAAAGACACACCAGGAATTAAAATGGTGGATCAATTCAATTTCATTATCAAGCATATTAAAACTTAATCTGTGAAGCTCATCTGGATACAAAATTGCATACTTGTAATCCTTACTAAATTTGAGAAAAGTTTGTGTGTTTGTTCATGAATTCCTCCTAGACCAACGGTTTGATCGACCTAAAACCTGGAGTATGCAAGACGAAGTCGGACGTGACCTTACGACGGCCGATTTTCAATCTGTCGATTATTTTTTGAGAAATATAGAAATAAGGCCAGCACCACACCAACTTCATGGATGGCGTCGTCAGCAACGAGCAATGCCTCGCAACCACCAATGAGCGATGCCTCGCAACCACGTCGCGAAGAACGAAGTGACATAACAGTGTCCTAAATGCATTTCGACGTCATTCGCACTTTGGCGACACGCAGTGTACCCATTTCCATGCCACGTCATTTTCAATCATGTCACCCACGTGGGATAGCTGGGCCACATTACTGATGAATGGAAGAACGAGTAAATTGACTGGTCAAATAACAACACGACTGACGACGTAATATGAGTATGACCAAAAATATATCACACCAAAAATATACAACTCGAAAATCGGCTTATATTGCCAACTTCAGTCAACGATTACGAAGAGAATTGTGCTTGGATTCCAGCATTCTTTGTAGATCAAAAGTTTGAATCTTTCTTGATAAAACTTGAGACCAGTCCCGTCACGTTAACCCTCCTAATAGCAAAGATACAGTGTCCCAGACATTGGTAGGTGTGGCCCTTATTCATGGTGTGTACAGCCAAGTTCCCGGCCACGTGATTATTTTACGTGCATTTATCCACTGATGTACTGCAATATTGTGTAGAAAGTAGCGAGTGCCCGGGAAATTTGCTGCACAAACCATGATTAAGGGTGAAAACTACCAAGGTTTGGGACGCCGTATCTTCGCTATTAGGGGGGTTATCGTGACGGGACTGGTCTCTTTTTATCAAGAAGTTGGCAATACAAGCCAATTTGCGAGTTATTTTTGGTGTGATATATTTTTGGTATGACCAGTTTGGCCTGGACACAAAATGTCAATGATTGTGAATTTTGAAGAAAAAAATGTATTATTTCAGCCATTTGTCCCGGTCAGTGCCTATGTCAGTCAGCCTGAGCCAGAGAGTTCACCTCCCACAAAACCTGACACAGTACCACCTGAACGTCTGCAAGCAGAGCATGACAATAATGGAGCACAAGAAGAACCAGCTAGTCAACCCGAGACGAAGAGTATCCCTCCCAGAGATCCTGACAAAGAACCAGAGAGATCTCCACAGCCACCGCCAGACAATGACATGACTCGAACAGAATCAGCTTGTCAACCCGAGGCAGAGGGTCACCCTGATGATAAACATTTAGAATTGGTTATATCTCAACGACTACAAAATGACAATGAAATGCTTGGAAGAGTAGAACCGGCCAGTCAACAAAAGGCAGAGAATCCAACTCCTGGAGAGGCCGAACGAGAAACAGCTACATCTCCTCAGCCACAGCAACAGCCTGACAATAACGTACATGAAACCAATTCTACAGTGGAAGCAGTCATTCAGTCTGTAGCAGAGGGTCCGATTCCTGGAGATTACATACTTTTTCATGTGGGAAAACCATTATCTCCACAACCAGAGTCCGAAAATAGCACTGGAAGTCTAGCAGAACCATCCAATCAACCTAAGGCGGAGTATCCCAATCCCAAAGAGCCTTACATACTACTACATGTGGTAGACCCAGCTACATGTACACCTCCACAACCACAACCTGACGGAAGTCCTGCAGAACCATCCAGTCCATATGTACTTGTACATGTAGTAGAGGCACCAACGGCATCTCCACAGCCACGGCCTGACAATCACATACCTGCATCAAGCCAAGACCAATCATCCAATACACCAGAGACTGACAGTTCCAGACTGCCTGATATTGAACCGTCTCCCAAGCCACAGCCTGACAGTGACAACGAAATTACAGAAGATCAAGCCAGTCAGCAACACCAAGAACCTCAGCCGGGTTGTTCTTACTCTGTCCCAGGTGTCAGTGACATAAGAAAGTATTTTGTTCAGAGGCCGAAAGAACAAATGACTTCAGTGGTTAGAGACAAGGATTTGTCAGAGACAGACGTCAGCATAAGTGACGGAGATGATGGCAGTGAGTATGTCCCATCTGGATCTGAAGATGAAGATGGAGATGATAGCAATGCTCCAGTGACTGTAATATCTGACAGCAATGGTGATAGTGATACTGATGCGTCGGCTGTAATACCCATCTGTATGACCAAGTCATTTACCTCATTAATCAACAAAAACAAGTCAAATGGATACAATGACCAGGAAGTTGATGGGAAAGTACCTGAAGTAGAAGATGATGAAGAGGAAGAGGAGTTTGATGAAAGCAAGATAATTCGAGACCAAGCTATGAGAGGGGTATACATCAAGAAAGTGATGGAGTCGAGCCATTCAGTATTTGGTAAAAGGAAGAAAGTTTCAAGAGTTTCCAATTTTTACCATGCATGTTGGTTTTGCGGAAAAGTTGTTGCCAAAATTACTAAGCATCTACGCTTGCATAAAAATGAGCCAGAAATTCAGAACATATTAAAAGCAGACAAGGCATCCCAGCGTCGTCTTTGGGATATCATCAGATTCAAAGGGGATGATAAGCACAATATGTCCGTGTTAAAAAAACAAAAAGGTCAACTAATTGTTGGCCGAAGGGGAAAAGGAGGATTTGATTCGCGAACATATGGCCCTTGCCCACAGTGTAAAGAATGGCTGAAATTAGATACAACCATATCACGTCATTATGCCCATTGCCCCCTGAAAGGCAGATCAATGACAAGGAGGGAACTCGTTACACAGTCTTTGTTCATCTCCCAAAGAATGTGTGAATTGGCATCCCAACCTCTAAGAGAAGAAGTATTTCCAATTATGACAGTTGATGATATAACTGAGGTGGCTAGGAATGATGATTTAATTGTCAGTCTTGGAAACTCCTGGATGCGCAAGAATGTTGGAAATAAACTTAAACGCAAATATTACACTTCATCAAGGATGCGAGAAGCAGCTCGTTTCTTAATAAACCTCAGAAAATTTGATGATGATGACTCAGCTGATCCTGATGGTATTACAAAGACAACTTCAAATCGAACTCTGATGCACTATTTGCACCCACGCTATTTTGATCTGTGTGTAAAGGGTGCTCTTGTCACTGCTTCCCAAGCTGCTGATGACGAAGAGGAACTAGCATCCCCCTCAACTGCGGTAAGATTGGGCCATGATCTGAAAAGATTGCTAAATATTAAAGTAGCTTTAGCCATAAAGGATGGTGACAGTGAAATGAAGAAGACGGCCAACGATTTCATTGAACTAATGAAGATACAATGGAATGAGATGGTGACGAAGATCGCTCGGATAACGCTTGACACGAGAAAGTTTAACAAGACTGTCAAACTGCCACAACCAGAAGACCTAAAGAAGCTTCAAGAGTACATGAAGAAAGCTACTTCTCAACTTGACCTCGGTGACTTGACCTATGAGAATTATCGAAGGGTTGTGACTATTGCTGAAACACGATTACTTGTCTACAACAAGAGAAGAACAGGCGAGTTGGAAGCAATGACGTGAGTTCACTTCCATAGGTTTTGAGATAGTGGAGGGTCTTTTGCCTCCATTAAATAGGTCTTTGTTACAAGTGGTCTGTCTTTTTTAAAAAATTTCTTAGCACACTCATTGTAAAATGAAAAGTATCATGCTGCATAACTACCCCTATCCCTTGGAGGGATTTGGACTTGTGTGCAAAGCGATTGCACTGGTTTGGTGTGTTTGTTTACGTTAAAGGACTTAGATTGAATTTCCAGTTAATGCTGCCAGTGATGCTGTGAAAATTTGTTGTGTCGTAAATGCTGCTCAATTTTGTAATGCTTGTCAAAGTAAATTCTTGGAAAGTGTTAACTTCTTTCTTACCTCAGTTTGCAGAACTATATTGGTAGAACCAAGGATGTCACAGAGCTGGAACAGTCCCTTAGGCAAGAGCTTAGTGAACTGGAACGTTATCTACTCAGGAGTCAGGAAGTTGTGGAAATTCGGGGCAAGGTATTAAGGTTTTTTTGTTCTAACAGTAATATCATTGCTTTCCAGTTCCCTTCTTGGAGGTTGCAATTTTTATAAACTCACCAACTGATTGGCTCTAGCATCGAATTTAGAACATAATGCATCGGTGCAGCAAGTTGAATTCTGCTGTACACCGTTTGGCATCTTCCAGACCAGCCCTCATCCTGGGGTATCGGGGTTTTTTTTATTGCTCTTACCCTTCGTCACAGACCCCACTCCAAGTTATTTCACTTTTCAGCGTAAACATCACCTCAACTCAAATCATGGCCTTTCATGAAAATTTTCATTGCTTTAGAATGATTGATTTGCCACTTTTGTCGTTTAGAATATGTTGGGTTGCTTTCATCCAGTTTGTCGAGACCTTGATTGCCTTTTTTTGAATATTTTGCTACATTTGAAAAGAAACTCATGGAAGGCTTCCCGTCAATTCCCGTTGAATTGATAAAGTATTCACCAATATGAAGGCAATACACCGAAGTTCAGGGCTTTGTGATGCAACTACAAAAGCGATATTATTATTAAGACGTCTTCAGGATGTCCAGCCCTAGTGTAGCATTAAACGCAACAACTTTTTCACTTTTTAGGGATTAACACTCAGGCAATGATTTTCTCCTTTTCAGCTTGGCCGTGGCGTACCTGTCATTATTCCGAATGATGTTATTCCGCTGCTTGAGCATTTGGCAGACTCTGGCGTCCGAAAGGCTGCAAATATTCTTCCTACAAATAATTATTTATTTGCCAATTCAAGTAAGTGAAATTAACTTCATCAGCAGAACTTTAAATTACTTTCCGTCTGGTTGGTAGAAAGAGCCAGTTGTAATAATTTGCGTCCTTTTTTCTGGTCCTAACTGATCCTGTGGTAATTTTATCCTTTTACCATGCAGTTTAGTGGTTTTCCTGCCAGTGCCTTTGTAATGCTCTTCTCAACTTTTTTTAGAAATTGGAGTCATCCGCGCATATGATTCTCTCAAGACCATGACTGAGGAAGCAGATTTGGAAAGTCCGGAGCGGATTACATCAATCACCATGCGTAAATATATGGCGACCACTTGCCAGGTAAGAGTCATTAAATGAAAAGCTAGAAATTGACTGACCAGTCAATTTGAAGACTCCCCCCTGCTTTGTGCAATTGGATGCTTGGAACTTCTTTAAGATGTCATCACCCCAGCATGGTTGACTGCTTTATTGATGTCAGATGAAGCCAGAAATCAAACTCTATCTGTATTTTAATTATATTCAGATATTCTGAACGTTTCGTGGTACGAGAATTACTGTTTTTAGTTATCCTGCAGAAACCACCAGATTGGAAGCGGGCAGAGAGAGGAGAGAGAATTTCTGCAAACCCAAGTGACTGCCCCACCTGATGGGGGCAGTCTTATACTTTATGGATGTTTTTTTCCTCAAGAGTTTCAGAATCCAATAAATTGCGTTTCAGTCCACATTTATTGGAAGGACTGGATTCATGACGAAAAAGACTATGAACATGCAAAGCTTTGGCTTGCCTCCACATAACTGCAAGACTGTTGTGAGCAGTACTGGGGACGGAGGCGGCGCAGCCGTCACCAGGTGCTTGTATCGCTGCTGCTGTACTTGAACATGGACAAATAGACCTGGGTACCAGCGGTGGATGACATCCTCGCAAAGTCTGCAGCTTTTGTTAAGCATAGTTAGGAACTAATGATAAATCCATTCAACTGTGCATCTTGTTGGTTCCTGTAGTACAACCATGAGCAAGCATCATTCACAACCAACCAATAATAATAATTAAATCATATCTTATTTCAGTTTTTTACCATTGACATTTGACAGCAAGGGATTTTGGCTACTACAGATTTTTTGCCTTAACTTCAAAATTGCTGGAATATTTGTATCAATGGAGAGTCCTCCATTATTTCCAAGAAATTATCAGATGGAGGGTCCATTCCTAATCATGAGTATTTGACCCTGGGTCCCGACATGCGCCACAAACACCCACCACAGGGACATTTGCCCCCTGACAACACCCCCAGGACGAGATGGCATCCCTCCGTTTCAGCGAATTTCTTCTTTTCAGATCAGAGGCAGAGAGAGAGGTCATGGCCTCTGGCCAGCTCTTGATGTTCATATAGACCGATTTCAAATTGCCCGAAACAGCCACGATCTGCACAATCCGGTGTCTTCTGCACAACCATAGCCTCCTTCTGAGAAAATTACGCGAGGGAACGTGATGTAATTTGGCTTTAACAGTGACTGTTCTAACATCATGCACCCAGAAAACACGGCTCAATGAAGCGTCATGACGACATAATTCATAGCGTGCCAAAGAGGAAGAGGCTCTTGTTGACAGAAGCCCGTGTGCGCTAGAACTGCCAAATTGAAATTGGTCTATAGTGTGCATTTGAATCGAAATTCCTGTCAGACAAGCCTTATGTCATCTCAGATTCTTCTAGTTTCAAATTACACTACTTTTTGTTTTAGGTTTTTGACTTGAACCAACAGCAGTTCCAATGGATAACGAACCACCTCGGGCACACAATGGATATCCATAAAATTCATTACCGGCAGACATCTTCTTTGATTGAAAGAATTGATATTGCAAAGATAATGCTACTACAAGAAAGAAATTTGATAGGAAAATATGCGGGGAAGAAACTCGATGATATCAACTTGGATGGTGAGTATTTCAACTAGAACATAAGTGGCCACCTCCACAAAGTACTACACTGTGCAAGTAAAACTGAACTTTGACTGTCCTTCACTCAGCTGCAGACTCCCTCGTCATGTAAACATTGATCACGACTGATCCTTTGGTTGGGTCTGTTTGGGCTTTTCATTCTTGTTGAAGCAGTGCACCCAACTGAATTAATTACTAGGTACTGGTAAGCAGGGACAAGTGAGAATTGGCATTTTGCAAATTATTTGACACCGAACGAAGAAATTAGCGTGTTCATTAGGTTCCAAGTGATCTCTAATACTTTGTAGTAGACATAATTAGACATTTGCAACCTTTTCAGATGTTTGCACTAGCGTGCCCAGCAGTAATTGGGAAACGGCAGAAGGTAGTTGCAAAGGGAAACTAGGTAGGTTTGTTTCTTGCTGGAGAAAATGAAAATTTTGAATAACTCCCCACTGTATTATGTGATTAATCAACCATGTAAATTGGGAAATTTTTGGGACGTTTTAATTTTGCAGTATTTGCGGTCCCTTAATACGCGCATAATATATTCTAAATGAACGGGAAGGGAAGAACCGCAAAAATAAGATTCAGTTCACTCGCCGATCAGGGGCCATGTGCTCAAAGCTGTCATTACGTTAACGATGTCGTTATGCAATGCATTTCTCCAGTTTTAACGACATCGTCAACCTAAAGACGGCTTCAAACACATGGCCCCCAGATTGGCCTTGGCCCAACGAGTATTTCATTGGCGAAAGTTGACAAATCCAATATTTCCCAATGCCCTTTTATAACAAAATGCCACCATGTCTGTCATGTCTATTATTACTTTCAGCAGTGCCAATGGCATCACTCATGCCTGAAGGAGGAAACGAGGAAAGTCATGATGAAGACGCATTGAGTATGGATGGAGGAGACAGTGGTACTGGTAAGAAATTATCTGCTATTTTCGTTTTCTTTCATCTTCCGATTGTGATGCAAGTTTTCATGTGCACCTAAACAGACCAACGAAAAATGCAGCAAGGAACATTATGATTGATGCAGAAAGTAATGATTGTGCAGTGACTCCCCTAACAATAAATGGAGTGGCGCCATGCCCTTGCTGGGTTCTGCCACTCTGCCCTTTTTGCTGCCAAAAAAATCCCTCCATGCGGCCCCAAGTCTTCCACCAAATGGCCCGTCGTAACAAGCCCAGTCATATCAGCTTTGTCTGCCACTGACGATCTTTTTCATGCCCTGCCTCCTGGGTCCCTGGATTTCTCATCGTCCGTTTTACACCCCCGCTGGCTTGCACGCGATGGCAGGCTCTTCCATCTCTCCTACGGCGGGGGTGCAAACATTACACTCAAACAGCTTTGAATAATAACGATGCGGAGATAAATGAATTTGCGATGAGAACTGTGCATTTCCTTCATCCGTTTCTATGTCCTGTTTGTTTATTCCGCAAAAGGAGAGGGCTAAGCGTCAAATGGAAGAGATATCGCCAACGTGCAGGCTGCACGACAAGTCGTTACTTGGCTGTGTTGGCTGTTTTAGCTGGAAGCACGTGTTCTTGCATTCTGTGACATTCCCATGCTTTCAGACTTGGGGCGGTGTGGGACCATGTGGAGCGGTGCAGGCAAAAGGCCTGGACTGAAATCTCCCTGAAAACGTTTTTGGAGCCTGAACATTTTTCAACAGAGTCATTCACTGTGCCCCTGATGATTGAAAGTGAAAAGAATAACAGGCAAAAGGCCTGGACTGAAATCACCACCAAAATGCATTCTATCCCACACCTTGAGAACATCTGGAATTTTACCCAGTGCCAGGAGGAAGAACCCTGTTAACTTGCTTTGCTGGTTCACTGTGTAAGAATGTCTCTTTAATGTTTTTCAGACGATGAGTCTTCAGTTGACGATGTCACCATGGAACCGGATAGTCGTGGGTCTGGGATGCGAAAAAAGAAGAAAGCCCCCCTGCATGTTGTAAAATGGGGAAGGGAAGAGCTTTAAGAAGTGCAGTCTCTGTTTGCCGATAACATAAAAAGATTGAAATGTCCTAGAAAAAACGATTGCATGAGTGCCATTAAAAAAAGTAAGAAGAATAATGGTCTGATCCACCAGCGATATTGGCAAACAGTAAAAAAGAAAGTTAGCTACATAATTGAAGCTAAGAAGAAGCAAAATGCTTAGCATTTAAACTAAACAGATCTGGGCCTGGTTGCATAAGGCTGCACGCACACTGCAAGCGAATTGGCGAAGCGAATTAACCGCTGCGGAGTGGCGAAATAATTTAATAGACTTATTAAATTGGCGTGTTCAGACTAGAAGCGGTCAGCCAAAGCGATCCAGCCACAAGATCGCTTCCCATCGCATGATTGCTTCGCTTTGCTTTGCTTGGCTTGGCCAATTCGCTTGCAGTGTGCGTGCAGCCTTAAGCCCGTTACACACCAGGTGATAAAAGTCGTATGTCGCATGTAGCTTGAAAAAACTGCCCGGTGTATATACCTAAAACGACATTTGTTGCGCTGTTTCAATGTGTGGTTATCAGTCGAAAGCAAGAATGAAGCGGATCAAATTGTGCAACTATTTGCGTTCCAACATTTGTCGCTTGTGGTTGCAATTTAAATCGTCTGGTGTGTAACGGGCTTAAGACTTCGATAGCGCTAATTCATGTTAAATGACGTAAAAGAACAATGGATTTGTACGTCATTTAACATGGAGATAGCACTGACACCGTTTTATGCAACCGGGCCCAGACCCAATGAAATTGCAGGGCCAAGCAATCTTTGTGTATAATTAATAGTCTTCCATGCACACCATAGTCAGCTGGTTGGGATCAGGCTGCGTGGTGCAAGTTGTGCATTGGTTTGAAACTCGCACGGCACAGATAATCATTTGTACAAATGTTTAAAAACAATGGATGAAGGAAGGACAACGGGGTACCGGCAGAAAAAGTAATCATATAGTGGCGCTGATAGTCAACTAGGTCTCGACACTAGAGGCCCTGCGATCGTTAAAGAAATACGTGAGCTGACAAAAGCAAAGCACGTCGCCTCTATGGAATGACTGATGTTGTGACATCATTTTTCGAAGTCGTGATGTTGCTTTCTCTGTTTTTTCGTAGTGGTGACATTGATACACTACATTTGATCTGTGTTAGGCTTCTGTTACATAGAAGGTCACCCTTCACTTTTCACGTGTCATATTTTACCATTTAATTTCGCAAAAGAATAGAACAAGGCATTCACTTGTGTACTTGTGGCATGCTTTAGCCGAGCAACGAAAGGAAATCGTGACAGATGACAAGTGAAAAGTGAAGCCTGAACTTCAATGTAACAGAAGCCTAAAGGCTACTCTTGTCACTGCTTCCCAAGCTGCTGATGACAGGAGAACCTAGCATCCCCCTCAACTGCGGTAAGATTGGGCCATGATCTGAAAAGATTGCTAAATATTAAAGTAGCTTTAGCCATAAAGGATGGTGACAGTGAAATGAAGAAGACGGCCAACGATTTCATTGAACTAATGAAGATACAATGGAATGAGATGGTGACGAAGATCGCTCGGATAACGCTTGACACGAGAAAGTTTAACAAGACTGTCAAACTGCCACAACCAGAAGACCTAAAGAAGCTTCAAGAGTACATGAAGAAAGCTATTTCTCAACTTGACCTCAGTGACTTGACCTATGAGAATTATCGCAGAGTAAAGAATGGCTGAATTTAGATACAACAGTATCACATCATTTTGCTCATTGCCCCCTGAAAGAAAGATCAGTCTTTTCTGTGTCTCCGCTGCAGTACCTCTAGTGTCAAGACCTAGTTACTCATCAGCACCACCGTATTATTTTTTTGCCGGTACCACCTGCATTGCATGATACTATTTAACGGGACAGTTCCCGATTTCAGAGGTCAACAAACACAAGGAACATTTATTTCATCCAAACACCACTATTGTGGGCTTGTGTCCCCGGGGTGCTAAATACCTACGTACCACTTATTATATCTGTCTCGCATGTCAGAATGTGACCTGTTTGTAAAAGTTTGTTTCAGGTTGACTTTTATAACATCTGATGATTTTCAGTGTAATAGATGTAGGATGATCTAATTGGAACTAAATGCTGTAGCTACTCAGTTACAATGACAGGGGATTAAGTATTCATCACTCACCTGGACCACCTTTTTAACCAGGCCCTGAAGGAATTATTTGTACCATCGACAACATGAATGTGATTATCATATGGTCATATAAAAGGCGGTCCCGGCGATTATTGAATATTAGACTTCATTCCACAGTTGATGAAAGATCAATTTTGGTAGAACTTACCGGTATGTGATTTAGGTATGGCATGCTCACTGGCCAGAAGGTTATTTGGTGCACCTGGTGATTTACTTTTTTTGTGGTAATTTAGATCGGTCTTGGTAGAAGTGGTGAAAAGAGAATGCTGTTAAAAATAAATGTGCTGGGGCCTACTGGTTCCTCATGATTTGGCTCCTAGTGAGAAATCTGTAATGGCATTGTCAATGCCAATCCTGCCTCACTTAAAGGACCATACAGAATTTTGCTAAACTGTCTAGAAATTTGGAAGCAGGGTTTACAACACTCTAAAATATATTTGTTGTCAGTTCCTTTTCAACTTGGATTGATCTCGGAAAGATAACACCAGTTTGATTTAATGCCAGGTTATCTGCTAACATTGTTTGTGAACCCAGTCTAGTCGATCACCACTGATCAATGTGGACAACCAATCCCAAAAACACAAAAGGAGACACCAGGTCCTGACCAGCCACACAGTGATGAGCAATGGACATCAGATCCCAAACTATCCGGTACATGATCATGTCCACCTCTGGCTTTGGTTCTAATCAGTATGTCTTGTTAGGATCTGTAGTCCCTTTTGTTTCAGAGCTGGAATATTGGGAACTTCTGGTATTTATTTCACAGGTCAGAATGCGACTTGTTGGGATACTACCAGTTAGAGGACATCTGAATGAAGAAATTATGTCTGCAGACTCCAATAATGATCTCTGTGTTCGTGTAACCCTTAACCGGTCTTGCATCTACTGTCTGACATAATGTATTATTAGAGTAAAACATAATAAAACCTTTTCATTCTCCCGATTGCAGATATACACAGAAATATTGGAGGGAAATAAACGTCCCTTCCTTGCCAATATTTTTTTGTTTGGTGAACAATGCAATATTGAGGTGCAATCATCAAGGCTTGGAATAACGGGGCGGTCGGGGACACTTGTCTGTGACACAAAATTGCGATTTGGCGGTCACTGGTCAGTTGAAACCTGATGTGGATCGGGTTTTACTCTTCTAATCCATTATGTCAGACAGTAGTTGCAAATTACCCGTACCTCGTGCACATTTCTGAATGAAAGAAGAAATAGTAGTTGTGATTTTGATCCATGAACAAATGGTGACCTTTCTACCCGCCTGATGGCAGCACTAGTTAACGGTTTCCAACAATAGATTGGCTTACTGATGCAATGCCATAATTTCTCTGTGATGGAGATGTAGACTTCCCGGACATTGTTTGACGTGACCGCCATCTCGTCTATTGTTGGGACGGTTAACTAGTCCTGCCACCAGATGCAGATATAGAATGTTCCCCATTTAGCTCTTATGGCTTTGGTGGCATTATACCTGTGAAAAGCTTGAGGTAAAATGCATGGACATTGGAGAAGGCCAAACATTCAATAGAATGTGATGTAAATAAAGTTTGAGTTTGCGTTGGAAATTTAAAGCACACTATTTGCATGATTTTAAAGGCGTCTTATTAGGTAAATCAAATGAATTTGAATGCAGGGTTCAGAACATTGTCTGTCCATTGCAAGGTTAATGAATTCTGTGTTGTTTCAACCTGTCTATTTTGTGAAACTCCGTGAATAGCCACTCAGTTTCAAGGGTGATACCTGTATGTGATTTTGGTATTGTGTGCTCAGTTGCCAGAAATGCTACTTGGATTGATTATCCTGATGTGCACTTTGATAGTCCGATTTCATGGCACCTTGCGCTTTACATGTATTTGGTGAAAGACGAGTCTCATGCATTGATTGGTCATTGATGTGAATCCTGATGCCCATGTCAGGCAATAGGGATCCGTGCAAAATACCCACGCCAGATGACGCCACTACTGATGTGGTCCTGTGGCACAACGTCAGATGTATATTCAACACTCAGGATGTAACTACACTGCAGCAACTCGCAAAACGATGTCATTATGTCACAAAATGTGTGCAGTTTCGATGCAGGACCGCAATGGTAGTGACGCCGCTCTGTCGGGATAAATGGCAGCACGGATCCCCGCTTACTCCTCATAGCTTGTTATTGTGTACAATTGCAATGAGTACCTATTGTGTTGGCCACGGGTTTTGGACAAAATGTGAATTTTAAGCGATGAATGCCTGACCTGATACAGGATTCACATCACTGCTGCATTAGTAGAAGTGGATTTAGCAATAAGGGTGTGCTTCTTTTTAAAAACCTGCAAATTTGATTTTGAACGGTTATCAAGTTTCGAGGTTCTCGCAGGCATAACTGTTCAGTGTGGGCAGGGTATTGCATTTTAGGATATGGAGCTGGTTTCACAAAAAATCTTTAGTCTGAGTCTGAACTTAATGGAGGTATCTGATTGGCTGAAACGCCATCACATGACTGATTATGACCTCCACACACCACGTAGTGTGTGGAGGTCATATTGAATTCGCACGGGTTTCTTTCTTCTGTGTATCTCGCCAATTTTCACACTTTTGTTCACGGTTTCACGAAAACCACTGAACGGATCTCGCTCAAACTTCGCCACAAGCTGTAATATGATGGTCTCCATTGGGGAAAGGGCGGATTTCAACATCCGTTCAGTATTTTCTGCGTTCCAGGACCTTTAGAGGTGGTAATTTTCCATTGACCTGGGGCTCCGCGAGAGCGATGACGCGACGTCGCGCTCTGACCGCCACACCCCAACCGCGCGCCACGGTCTCTCACTGCAGGCGCGCCACACATCTCATCTGGCCAAGTCGCGTCATTCTCCGAGGCTCACCGATTAGGACGTCAGGGACAGGGTATTTGTGCATTTTATCGATGAAAAGTTGCACCAACCGCGCTGGCAAACTTCGACGGAACCTTTGTCGGCTATGATGGTATTGGCTATTCGCACTAACATGGTACGCGCCTCTTATTCGCACCAACACGGTATGAATATTCGCACCGACACGGTATGAATATTCGCACTGACGAAGTGCTTTTCAGTTAGCATGGTTAGGGGAGGTCATCAAATTCGCTGATAAGCGAATTTCACATTTCTAGTTTAAGGCTAGTTCTTGAATTAAGTTTTTTTGTGAAACCCAGCCCAGGTGTCCATTTGATGACAGTATGAGAGTTCGTACAACATATCCCAAAAATGCCATTACTGATCCCAATGAGTTAATCTCCACTGATCAGTGTGGACACCAGAACCTAAGAAGTCGCACAATGATAAATATAATCATGGACCTGTATCTCGAACGGGATGGGCAACTCCACGACGTTCAATGACGTTACGCTATCGACACCTGTGTTACGATGACAACCGGGCAAAACGCCATCTGACCCGGATTTGACCACATTTCAGTTACGCAACACTATTGCATCTATCCATTGATAAAGGCATTTTTCCCCATTTAGCTTTCATGGCTTTTATGGTGGCATTATACCTGTGAAAAGCTTGAGGTAAAATGCATGGCCATTGGAGAAGGCCAAACATTCAATAGAATGTGATGTAAATAAAGTTTGAGTTTGCGTTGGAAATTTAAAGCACACTATTTGCATGATTTTAAAGGCGTCTTATTAGGTAAATCAAATGAATTTGAATGCAGGGTTCAGAACATTGTCTGTCCATTGCAAGGTTAATGAATTCTGTGTTGTTTCAACCTGTCTATTTTGTGAAACTCCGTGAATAGCCACTCAGTTTCAAGGGTGATACCTGTATGTGATTTTGGTATTGTGTGCTCAGTTGCCAGAAATGCTACTTGGATTGATTATCCTGATGTGCACTTTGATAGTCCGATTTCATGGCACCTTGCGCTTTACATGTATTTGGTGAAAGACGAGTCTCATGCATTGATTGGTCATTGATGTGAATCCTGATGCCCATGTCAGGCAATAGGGATCCGTGCAAAATACCCACGCCAGATGACGCCACTACTGATGTGGTCCTGTGGCACAACGTCAGATGTATATTCAACACTCAGGATGTAACTACACTGCAGCAACTCGCAAAACGATGTCATTATGTCACAAAATGTGTGCAGTTTCGATGCAGGACCGCAATGGTAGTGACGCCGCTCTGTCGGGATAAATGGCAGCACGGATCCCCGCTTACTCCTCATAGCTTGTTATTGTGTACAATTGCAATGAGTACCTATTGTGTTGGCCACGGGTTTTGGACAAAATGTGAATTTTAAGCGATGAATGCCTGACCTGATACAGGATTCACATCACTGCTGCATTAGTAGAAGTGGATTTAGCAATAAGGGTGTGCTTCTTTTTAAAAACCTGCAAATTTGATTTTGAACGGTTATCAAGTTTCGAGGTTCTCGCAGGCATAACTGTTCAGTGTGGGCAGGGTATTGCATTTTAGGATATGGAGCTGGTTTCACAAAAAATCTTTAGTCTGAGTCTGAACTTAATGGAGGTATCTGATTGGCTCAAACGCCATCACATGACTGATTTAAGGCTAGTTCTTGAATTAAGTTTTTTTGTGAAACCCAGCCCAGGTGTCCATTTGATGACAGTATGAGAGTTCGTACAACATATCCCAAAAATGCCATTACTGATCCCAATGAGTTAATCTCCACTGATCAGTGTGGACACCAGAACCTAATAAGTCGCACAATGATAAATATAATCATGGACCTGTATCTCGAACGGGATGGGCAACTCCACGACGTTCAATGACGTTACGCTATCGACACCTGTGTCAAGATGACAACCGGGCAAAACGCCATCTGACCCGGATTTGACCACATTTCAGTTACGCAACACTGTTGCATCTATCCATTAATAAAGGCATTGATGACACAAATAGAAGGTTCGGCTTTGTCATCGAACACAGATTATCGCCATTTGAACCAGCGTTTGTATACTTCGCCTGAAAATGGAAGGTAAACGCCATCATGTTGCTCGTAATGCTTTTTCACGCAGCGCCATAACAGTGATGGGGTTTACCTTCCACATTCAGGCAAGGTATGCAAACAAATGGTGGTTCAAATGCCCAAAATCTGTGTTGCATTACATAGCCGAACCATTTATTTGTGTTATGAATATCTTCATTATTGCAATATTTTTGCGTATTACTTCCACTGAAAAGCGGTCAGATGGGGTTTTGTCCGTCTTAACACATGTGGCGGAGCGTAACGTGTGAGTTTCCAATCCCGTTAGAGATACAGGTCCATGATATAATGGACACCAGGTGACTTGGTTGGATCATCCCAACAAGTCACCTGGTGTCCACTAACCAGTCAGCATGTTGTCCAGGTCGTGGTTTCAGTGCATGACTTGCTGATATCTCCTGTCTACTGCAATGGTCAGAATGAGATCTTAAATCCTGATGCTTACATTTATTTTTGTGCACTCCAGGGCCCATATTCATAAAACTACTGATGTCAAAGTGGGGCACGTATCCTTTGTTTGATACAATAGGTAAGTCCCCCACTTAGACTTTGGGAGTTTATGAATATGGACCCTGGATAGTGTTTTGTTGGGGAAATTCCTGATATGCACTTTGATTGACCAAGTATTGTTCAGTAATCATGCATTTTTTTGACATGTGGAATTCGGACAAAAAATCCTTTGCAACATTTGCAGTGAAAAGTGAAGGATGAAATTCCTTTTACTTGTGTGGAACCTCTCTTAAAACATTACAGTCATTGTTAATCATGTCTGTGTTTGCACCGTTTAACCTCACAGGCAGCTTCAGCTGTCAGTGAGTAGGTTATGGCTACAGTTGGGGTGGTGCAAAGTGCCTTGTGTAACTCTAAAAAAAGAAAATATAGAAAAAGACATTTCTGATCACGTGAAAGTTCGGCAGGCAGTGAATGCATTTCTCCAAGCTGTCACTTAATCGGAATCGGGTTATGGCCGTCCCAGAATTTGTTAAAAAGTAACTTTGCACCTTCCAAGCCATACCTACTCTCTGACATAGCTCAGGCTGCCTGTGCTTGAATTAAATGCAAAAAATACAGTGGGCCGTGTTCTAGAACCCTCCTCAACTCTAAGGTCCACTCTAAGCTTTTGTGTTCTGCCCTGTAAAAAATGGCTAAAGGTGAACCTTAAGAGTTGAGAAAACAGTGAGTGCTTAGTTAACAACTGGTGCTGGCCCAGTTCCTTTGGGAGTTTATGATAGGTCATTGCATAGATTCATTCAGGCAGGCCAGCTTGAATTGGTTATTCTTATCCAAGTTCTGGATTCCTTTTCCCTTTCTCACCCCTTCATTGGAAATAGTTAACTGGTGCTGGCTCAAACATTTTCTAAGCACTCACTGCATGTAATTGGACTTGCTATCCAGAAAGCGATAATGCTGACCATCTGATCAACAGACTTGACACTAGATCTCCACTGGCCAATTTGGACACAAGATCCCAAGAAGTAAAACTTCTCATCATGAACTGATAAAATAGCAATTTTCACCACTCTAGTTGTGCATGTTGAATCTTCTTTTTGAATAGAATTGAACAGTTAATGAAATTTATTTCATTTGTGTGTAACAGTTTTCATAAACATTTTGATTAGAACATGTTTCTTGACTTTGTTCCTTTTGTAAATCAAATGAGCCCCTTGCATGGTTGAACTGATTACTTTGAGAAAATATCAAACAAAGTTCTCGCATTCAGTGGTGCAGCATGTTGGATATTGACAAATTAATGTCAGAAGAGCTTTTAAGTCGGGACTTCTGTCTGAAAGCACGCATCTTGCTTTCAGTACTCTGACATACAAGGCCACGTATCCATAGACTGTTTGCTTGTGAAGTTTCCCTGTTCGTGTTTGCTAGGTTGTGCACTGTGAACGTATTTTAGCTTTGTCACAAGGGAACGGTCTATGGATATGCAGCCTTACAGTCAACTTGCCAGTATGGAATATTTCTTTTCATGTGTACATATTGTACACCTTAAGAAGTAAATGCAAACCTAATAAACTTGAATATTTCCTATAATATTCAATGGATCAACATTAGCTTTTTATGGCAACTTTGCAGGGTTCGATACACATTCTGAGACTAAAAGTGTCCTGGTGTCGGATTTTGGCAAAGGCTTGAAATCTCCAAAAAAAAGTGTGACTATAATTGATGTTATTTCAAATTTATCTGTATATAAAAACAGCCAAGCTCCAAAATGATGCAGTCGCATTTTTTTAATCTTAAATTTCAAACTTTCACCAAAAAATGTAGTCTTTGTAAGATCATGTAAGTTGTCTCAAAACTACAAATGATCACCAAAAAAGCAAAAACAGACTGACTGACGGTTTTGGAAAATATTCAGGTCTATTAGGTTTGCATTTAATTTTGACTAGGGGTCATCATAATTGAATACTGAAAGTTCCCAAGTTTTATATTTTACCTTGTGGACAAAAGTTCCCAAATATAATGCCAGCCTGTCCATGTACATGTTCCCAATTTGTTTACGGACAAGGTCCCAAATTTGGTCCTAATGTGTGCACAATTTTTGGCTTCAGTTCCCAATTTCTAAATTCTGGACAAGGGCCCAAATTGTGTCTCAATGTGTGTACAGTTTTCAAGGGTCCCAATATTGAACATTTGGGAAATGGTTGTTCCCAACATGCCGAATTCCCAAAATATGCCTGAATGTGTGTCTGTCTGTGTGTCTGTGTGTCTGTGTGTCTGTGCGTATGTAAAAGGTGTCAACCGGGGACTCGGACATGAATACACACCAACAGACCGGGGACATGGTGTCAACCGGGGACGTCCCCGGTTAACAAGATAGCTTGAAATGGTCCAGAATGCCTTCTAGGACCCAAAAATGTATAAATTTCGATTATTTAAGGATGTCCCCAATTAACCGGATAGTACTCATCAAAGATGCGTAAGAAAACTATGTCCATATTCAGCTCAAAATCGGCCCGATACACTCCAATCCCGGTTGCTCGGAATCCTACGGACCAAAAGAGTCTCGAGCAATGAAACTTTTCCGTTTATAGTAAATTTAGTTCGTGTAACGAATTTTAAAAACGTGTTCATAAACCGATTCTTGTTTAAATGTTTTTCTCCACTAATGTTTGCGTATTAGCGATACAAAAGGCGAAATGAAACGCTAAGAAAACTGTGCGCGGTACTTAAATCTCCTGAGTCTCGCGCAACTACCGTCTGCCTTATACAAATGGCGTCAAAGTCGGAGCCCTGAGGCGGGAAAAGAATATTTCAGCTCCTCCTCGCCAAACATTGATCCCCCCGGCCAAAAGGTAAGATCTGTACAAAGTTGATGTGCCGAACTTATATTCCATGGTGACAGGACGGCCGGCATAGGCCTCGTACTTTGACATCGATCGATGGTCTGAATGTAATGTATGGAATGCATGATAAATTATAATGCATGCACATGACATGGGGAGCGATCCCTAGGGAGATTTTTTTAGTTTTAGGAGCTCCAGCTGTGCTTGTTATCAGAACACTTAGCTCCCTGACCCAGTAGTAGTGATAAGTGTGCCAGCGATATGTTTTTCAGTTGTTATAGCGCGTTCGATTACTGGCGCAGCGCTTTGGTTGAAACGCATGCCGAGTATGGAAAGATATCTTCACACCAGGCGGAGCTAGTCACTGCTAGCCACAACAAACCAGCTGCAAAAAAAGGACGGTCGCACACCATGTGTTCTTTTGTTCGTTGTGCCTATTTTTAGATTTGTTGTGGCTCCCAGTGACTCTCTGCCTGGTGTCGACTGTGAAGTTATCTATTGAGCCCGAACGCTCTCGCGCCAGGCCCAAGTAACTTTAGGGTGAAGTCAAGTAGTATAGGATATCTTGAGAACGGCTTTTTGCATTGATTTCAATTGGTTTGGTTGTGCTGTCAGGTCCGGGAAGCCTCCTTTTGATATTTGGTGCAATGCGATTCATGTTTTGCCACTAGGGCTATGGGGGTGTCATCATTTTCACATGATAACTTGAAAACAGTTTGGGACTGATTCTATTTTTTGTTAGAATATTGGGTGGAGGAGGGAGGTTCCTTTTGATTGATAGCGGATGCGATGCAATTATTGGTTTTGCCACTAGGGAGCCATCGCACCATCCTAAAATGTGGAATGATTGGTGACTAGCATAATGTAGCAAGGGCTAGGTAACCCTGACCCCGAGTAACCCTGATTAGGATGTCAATACACTACGGTCACGGTTACACCACTAGTAATACACCACCCCCGCTTTGCGTAGCTTTTGTTTACATGATAATTTTTACCACATGCACTGACAGTGACATGTGTGATCTGACGGACCATTGACATTGACAGATAAACACTCATTTCCGCTCAAATAAATGTAATGTTTTAACTTTTGGACAATTTTTTCAGGATGGCTTCTAATTTAAGAATCAGGCAGAATGCCAGGGGGACTCTGAGTCTGAATAGTACAACGTGCCCCAGTGCTGTCGCCCAGTACTGGCTCAAGAAGGGTATGGATCCTTCTGGGTTTCAAGCCAGATATATTGATGAGCAGATAGGTAAGTTTAGTCAGTTAAGTACGATCCTCTCCATGTGGACTGTTGCAGTATAAGGCGCTGTGTGGAGCCGTATGACATCATCATGCTGCAACCACTAGATTTCCCCTCTATTACGAACGCCACAGGTCTGACCTTGTGGTGCACTAGCGTAGCACGGAAGGCTTTTCGTACATGAGTTGAGCGCACTGAGATTAGAATAACGCAATGCATTTTGGCTCAGCTAACGAACGTCTGTTGAGCTAGGCTATTTGCTATTCAAATGTGTGCGTCCTTCCATCCATCCATCCACACCTACCCAGTTCCATCGGTCGGCGGACAAATTTTGGCATTGTGTAAGCCTTAAGGCCAAGGCACTTAAAATCTGGCCATTGTAAACAGAAGACAGAAGATTTAGCACTCTTCGATTCGATTTCTGCTCACCAGGGCGGGGCTATTGGCTGATTTTGTTAGTATGTCAGCTTGAATGTTCTAATATTGTGTGAAAATGTCTGGGGATCCTCTACACTCCTAAACCAGAAGAGAATTTTACCACCGATGAGAAGAAAGCGACGGTTTATTTGTGGTTATGGCCAATTACATGAAGGATGCAATCTTAGATACATGAGTTAAGAGCATGAGCCTCGCTAGAATTGAACATACAGGACACAGTGGTCAGTGTTGGCATCACTGTATGTGACAGAATGAATCGAAAAGTGATGTAACCATCTCCCCATTTTGGGGTCTTTTCAAGATAGTGTGGGGCATAATGCTGGGTCATACCCTGCTTCTCAACCATGTATTTTGGAAATTTTAAGGGATTAGTAATGTTTTTCAAAATCGTTCCAAATACAGTTTACTGGTGAGACATAACGCAAAAAAAACCCAACTGACCAAATTTCCGTGCTGAAATATTGCTGCATGACCAGTATGGGGGGTTCAAATCGGCTGTTCAAGGGGTAAATATCTTGGCGCCAAAAACAGACGTTGGCCATGTTTTGAAAAATGATGTCATACCATGTAAAATCCTAGAAGAACTTCCTCGTGTGGCTGACGGTCGGGCACTTGCAAAAAGTAGCAGCTTGCCAAACGTAAATGGGCCCATATGTGATATACGAGCTGATATCCACTCTGAAGTTTCTGGGTTGTTTTAAATTGCTCGCTGTGACTACTTTCATGAAAAGCAGTGTGGCTCTGACTTACATGTACTTACACTTTAAAGGTTTAAATAAACATGATGTTAGTGTCAATCTGATGTCATGCTGAGATCACTTTATTGACACCAATTTGACTAACTCTATTTACATTAAATTTTGAAAAGCTGTTTAATTTTGCGATTTGGGAGGCAAACACGAACATAAGATGTGCTAAATGTTAACCCTAATGGCATGCATTTTTAAAAACCATTAAATTTTGGCACCAAACGCAGAAATTGTGTCTACGCCAAATGAAAAATGAGCAAATTCACAACCTTTTGGCTTTGCCAACAATACCCGGTTTACAGCAAATTAGCATGAAGATTGTAGACACAGATGAGCACATGATCCTGCTTGGACATTTTCATATTTTATCATATTTTATTTCAGGCCGTGGAGTTTTCACCCTCCAAGATATAAAAAAAGGTGACTTCCTGCTTGAGTACTCTGGAGAGCTAATCTCAAAGAAGGAGGCCCTGCAGAGGGAGGAAGAATACAAGATGAAGGAGAAGGGGAACTACATGTTCTTTTTTAAGGTGAACGGCACTGAATATTGGCGAGTATTTTTATAGCAGTATTAAAATATTATGTTTGCTGTCAAAGGCCAACTAAAAAAAGGTACTACATGTAGATCATTTGGGGTTGATATCCAGGAAAAAAATTGCTAGCATGATGTCATGAAAGGTATGTTGTTTTGATATCCAGAATTTCATGATGAGAAACTGTATCTTATTCAGTATTAAATGCGCTGGATTTCTTTGAAGATTGGGCATTCAAAAATTTCCAAATTCCTTTGTTTTTTTATGGAGATCGGTTTTAGCCTCTTGTTGAACTTGAATCCTTTTCATTTAGGATAGATCAGTGTGGAACACTCAAATCTAATTTTGAGTTCCCATTTTAGTGAGATTGACTATTTTTCTGGCCACACAAATTTTGGCCATTCTGAGTCACTCCTGCTAGGCCTTTAAAGAGATGGCATGGTGGAGCATGACGAGATCTGTCGATAGAAGTGCTGATCTGATTAACCCTTTAGCTCCTAGAGATTTTATTTTTAAATACCGTGGTTCCCTGGAGCATTTTCACAAAAAATTACATGTATTCGTTTTTTGGAAAAAGAGATAGAAAAACTAAAAGATAATGTGCTACAAGTTGTGTTTATTTTGTTCTATGGAAGGTCCTCTACACATCTGAGGGTTTTTTTCACAATGAAACGGCCAGGGGCCATTGTGCTCACCGTAAGTATTTTTAGTAGACAGTTACAGAAAGTGCTACAGTATGTAGGCCTCTCATAATTTATACATGCATCTGTGACCAGTTCAGAGCCGGCCCTGGCCAAGTGGTGAATCCGAGACTTGTGGTTCCAAGCTTGTAGAGTCTAGGTGAAAATGATAGTGAAGAAACGTGCCACTCCATGACAATGGTGAATATACTTTTAACTTTGACCTCAGTGACCCTGACAGGTAGGTCAAATAACAAACCAGGGTGATATGTGATGTAGACACATCCACCTGACCATAACAATTTCATCGCTCGTTACACTACAGCAATCGGCAAAAAACGATTTCCAAGATGGCCGCCTAATTAAATCTATGGCACCAAATAAATCAAAAAATGAAGAAAATGTAAGATAGAACTCAGAAAAGAAAAAAGGAAAAGATGAAAAATAAAAATATTTTTGGCTGTCCTTGACCGGGGTTTGAACTCACGACCTTTGGATTGCCACAATACGAGGAAAAACCCACAAAACATGCAATTTCGGCCATATTTGAATTCCGATCTGGCTGAAACTTGGCATACAAATAGTAGCTTCTTAGATGCATCATTACACAAAATTAAAACTCTTTACATTGAACAACGACAAAATGTACCAAGAACGGTAAAGTTTTCAACTTTGACCTCTGTGAACTTGAAAGGTGGGTCAAATCAAAAACCCGTAAGATATGTGATGTATCCTTGCTGGGAGTACCTACCATGAAACTTTTATCAAAAACAAATCAGTAATAAGCGAGAAATCACACTTTTTGAGTTTTGAGTTTGGGCCCCCTGGTGGCCAAGTCAATAATCAGACCGAACCATAATTCAGTGTAAAAGGTCAACTGACCTAGGGGGTCATTTGTTCAAAGTTTCAAGTTCATAACTGTTGCGGTTGAGAAACGTGCCATAGTTACACTCGAACGGCAAATTTACGCCATTTGACCTCTGCGACCTTAAAAAGTAGGTCAAATCCGAAAAATCGTGCAACATCTGAGGTAACCTTGCTAGGGGTCCCTCCCATAAAAATTTCATCAAAAACAATTTGCTAATAAGCAGGCTATTGCACTTCTTACTTTTTCTGTTTTGGCCCCCTGGTGGCAAAGTCAAGAATCAGATCAGGCTGAAATTCAGCACCAGAGGTTATCTGATATAGGGGGTTATATGTACCAACTTTCAAGCTCATAGCTTTGGTGGTTGAGAAACGTGCCATAGTTACACTCAAACGGCCAATTCACGCCATTTGACCTCTGCGACCTTGAAAAGTAGATCAAATTAAAAACTCGTAAGATATATGATGTATCCTTGCTATGAGTACCTACCACAAAAGTTTTATCGAAAACAAGTCACTAATAAGCGAGATATCACACTTTTTAGATATCCACATTTGGCCCCCTGGTGGCCAAGTAGAGAATCAGATCGGACAGAAATTTAGTGTCACGGGTCACCTGACCTAGGGGGTCATGTGTACAAAGTTTTAAGTTCATAGGCCTAGCGGTTAAAAAACGTGCCACTGTTTTTGAACTAGGATACGACGGACGACGACGACGACGACGACGACGACGACGACGGACGACGACGGACGACGGACACTGCGGTATCGTATAGACTCCCCTACGGCGAGCCAAAAATGGTCATAGAAGTCTGTCAAATAATATTTCATATCATGTCTCCTGAACGCCCAGATCCGCCCGACCACGTGTACCCCCACGCAGACGACAAAAATACGCTAAAATAATCACAGCATGGACCATGTACATCATAGCAGTGTTTCAACACATAAACCAATGATCAATGCACGTAGCAGTGCTGCAATGCATGTAGTGCTTAGTGGTTTTGCAAGTGACCCTAGGCCCTTTTCCAGACCCCCTCCTTCCTCAATTCCTCCTCCAATATCTAAGTCTGAACCTCCAAAGTCATCAACACAACTATCTGAATTGTCGCTGTATAAATCCAGCTGCTGTAACACATCGTCGACTCCAAAATAAGCCATTGTCCTCCCACACAATAGCTCCACAATGGCGTGATTTGCAAAATGTCAACAAACCTTGGTCCCAAACTTCAACTGAAAATTACTCCCTATCCATACACAGCAACATGATAAAAACTTGCATGCATTCAATGCAGTATACTTCCTGGTACCTGAAAACGAGGTTGGTCTCACTCCACAGTTCCCATGTATTTTTCCATTTATAATTTATGCGGTCGGGCGGTTGCGGGCGTCCAGTGAGAAACGGGCAGGGCGGTTCCGGGCGTCTAGGAGCTATTAAAAGGGTTAATATTTTTTCACCATTTTTGAGAGGAAACTTGAATGTGAAGACACAAAATTTTAGATTCTTTGCTAATTTGTAGTTTTTCTGATATCGTTGACTCTGGATTTTCTCCACACTCAGAATCCAGTAAAAATATTTACTTTGGCTGTACTTTTTGAAAATGCTGTGTGTGTTGTTCAAAAAATATCTCGAAAAAATTGAAAACTGTAATAGATGTTTTTTAGCTCACCTTGCATGCCTTGGTGAGCTTATGACAAGTTATGTCATCACGTCTTGTCACATCCGTCGTCTGTCGGTCAGTCCGTCCGTCTATCTGCCGTCCGTCCGTCGTCTGTCAACAATGGTAGCACGTTTGCTCACTGTTGTGTCTACAAAGTTGAAACTTTATGTGAGGATGTCTTATGACAATGACTTGACATACATGACATACCAAAAATCATTGCAATTTGATCTACTTCCTTGGCTATAGGCAGCCATCTTTGAAAACCGAATTTTGTCAATATCTTATGAACGCTGATAGCTAGAAGCATGAAATTTTTTCTTTGGACACCTCATTAGGACTACATGACATATTACACAGGTTTTTGATTTGACATACTTTTCAAGGTGACAGAGGTCAAACTTAAAATTTCATCGAAGGTGGCACGTTCCATCATTATTTGTCATAGACTCTTCAAATTTGGTGGGTAGACACCTATTAGGCATCTCTACGTGTTGGCAAAGATCTGGTCAATGACAATGTGACCTACTTTCCAGGTGTAGGTAAGGTAGGTCAAAGTCATGAAATCCAAGGTGGGTCATCAAGAAACCTTCACTTTGTGATCTTCAAATGTATGTCATGGATTGTTCGGATCAATCTTAACATAGTGCTTGAAACATGACCTTGACCTCTTGACCTACTTTTCTAAGAAGGTCACAAAGGTCAAACTCGAAAATTTCACTTATATGGTGGCATGTTACGGTAATGTCATTTTGTCTTAGCCTGTTAAAATTTGGTAGACACCTATTCGTATTAGGCATCTCTTTATACCCCGGTGTGTTTTATACGCAGGAAAATACGGTACATAATGACCTATTTTTCAGGTCATAAAATCCGATGTGGGTCTTATATCAGTGAAACCTTCACTGTGTGATTTTTTTATTGAAATGTCCTTAGATTTATCTGATCAAGCTCAACGTAGTGATGAAGAACATTGAATCGCTTGACCTACTTTTTAAGGTCTCGCTGGTTAATGTTAATCATGACAACCCTCTTTCTTTCATGTCTTTTATACTTGAATAAAAATAAATTGGAAATACCAATACTGATGGTGATGGTAAGGACCATTCATCCGTTCGCACCTGTCTTTTATTGCCTCATCTGAACACAATGACCCGAGGACATTTCATTTCAATGCTGCAGTTATACCCAGACAATTTTCTCCACAGTCATAAGATTTATCCCTTCACAAATTTGTCCTCCAGAACCATTCACTCCATTAGAATTAAATGGTATTCCCTTGTTGTCCTCCGGGTGTTCCCGAGGAGAAGATTTGAAAATTATGCATCTTCAAAGTCAAAACCTATCCCTGTTATTTTGTCTCCCACCAAGTCATTCCCATGTGAGCACAATGTCCCCAGGACATTTCATTTCTTGTCTGGGATGTGGTTTCATCAGTTGGCGTTGAAGCTCCAGGAAGTTGTGCTCAGAGTGGGGGTAATACGTAGCGGACGTGGATGTGCATATCCACAATAAATCCAGTTTTAACTTGGCTTAGACTGTAAAATCAACCTTGTCCATTTCAGTGTTGATTCAACAAAATCGTCCAACAGGCTGGGGAGACTGGTCAATGACGGCGAAAGGGCCAGAGTCCGTAACTGCAGAATTGCAGTAATCTTAATTTCTGACACACCACGCCTTGCTTTCTCTGCCGTCAGAGACATTAAATCGGGGGAGGAGTTACGCTATGATTATGGTGTGCCTGGCCTCCCATGGCGACGAAAGGTATGTGTTTCTTCATTATCGACTTTCTTGAGAGGACATTACACTCTCTTGATTTTTGTGCCATGGTCATGCATGATTGGCCAAGAAGATTCACTCTTCAACCTTAAAATGCTCCAAATGGCACAACAATCCACCAGGCCTCTGGCACAGTGGCAGTCAAGTGAGAGGCAAGCCACCTTTGAGAAAGGCACACCTAGGAAAATGATTGGATGTCAGAGCCAGAGGACACCAACCCTTGTGGGGAGCCTCATAGCCTAGTGGTTAACAATAACACTGCTGGCCCCTACACAATAGGGCCTGGGTTTGATCGAGGAGAACCAATATTGTATAACTGGATTAACTAGCCTGGCTTTCAGAGAATTCCTGGCCCTTCACAGTCCTTCGTATGAGACTTAAAATTAAGGTTCCTTGTAACTTGTGTCAATTGCGAAACATGAGTAGCTGGGGTTGACTCCCTCTGGCCAGTGTGGCCAGAGTCACTAGGCAAATGCACTGAATCGGGGCCTGACCATAGTGGCACGTAAATAATGCTTTTCCCACCTTGGAGGAGGAAGAAGCACGTTGTCTTTTTGAAAACTTGGTTCCAAACCTGATTTTATTTTTGAACCTTTTAGGGTGCACATAATCCTAATACTAAACAAAAAACATATGGTATGTATAGCAAATCAGTTGGTTTCATTTTTGGCTCACCGTAGGGGAGTCTATACAATACCGCAGTGTCCGTCGTCCGTCGTCATCTGTCGTCGTCGTCCGTCGTCGTCGTATCCTGTTTCAAAAACAGTGGCACGTTTCTTAACCGCTAAGCCTATGAACTTGTAACTTTGTACACAGGACTCCCTTGGTCAGATGACCTGTGACACTAAATTTCGGTCCGATCTGATTCTTAATTTGGCCACCAGGGGGCCGAATGTAGATATCTAAAAAGTGTGATATCTCGCTTATTAATGACTTGTTTGGAATGAAATTTTTGTGGTAGGTACTCATAGCAAGGATACATCATATATCATAAGGGTTTTTAATTTGACCTACTTATCAAGGTCACAGAGGTCAAATGGGGTAAATTGGCTGTTTCAGTGTAACTATGGCACGTTTCTTAACCACTAAAGCTATGAACTTGAAACTTAGTACATATAACCCCCTATATCACATAGCCTCTGGTGCTGAATTTCAGTTTGATCTGATCCTCGACTTTGCCACCAGGGGGCCAAAAGTGGAAATCTAAAATTAAAAAGTGTGATATCTCGCTTATAAGTGACTTGTTTTCGATAAAGTTTTTATGGTAGGTACTCTTAGGAAGAATACATCACATGTCTTACGAGTTTTCAATTTGACCTACTTTTCAAGGTCACAGAGGTCAGATGGCGTAAATTGGCCGTTAGAGTGTAAACTATGGCACGTTTCTTAACCAGTAAAGCTATGAACTTGAAACTTGGTGCATATAACCCCCTACATCAGATAACCTTTGATGCCGAATTTTGGCCTGATCTGATTCTTTATTCGGCCACCAGGGGGCCATAATGGAAAAAGGAAGAAGTGCAATATCTTGCTCATTTGAGTGAATTGTTTTCGATAAAATTTTTATGGCAGGGACTTCTCGCAAGGATACACCACATGTCCTACGATTTTTGGATTTGACCTCCTTTTCTAGGTCTGACAGAGGTCAAATGGCGTAAATTGGCCATTATAGTGTAACTATGGCACGTTTCTTAACTGCTGAAGCTATGAACTTGAAAGTTGGTACATGTAATCCCCTACATCAGATAATCTCTGACACCGAATTTTGGCCTGATCTGATTCTTGATTTGGCCACCAGGGGGTCAAAACTGAAAAAGTAGGACGTGCAATATCTCGCTTATTAATGACTTTTTTTCGATGAATTTTTTATTGCAGGGACTCTTAGCAATCACACGATATTGATCTTGTTGATGTCTTAGCAATCACACGATATTGATCTTGTTGATGTCATAGACAATTATTGGTTGGATCATAAACTTATATATACTGCCCTGTCTTATTACTTGACATCAATACACATCTAAAAAAGTCTTCATGCCTGATTGTGTTCACCATATTCACCTCTAAATTAAGCATGATCCTGCCTGCTAAAAGATGTATACGATGAGCACAATGGCCCCTGGCCGTTTCATTACCAATTATTAATTTCTTTATTGATACATGTATATGTCTTTTCTTTCCTACATTGTAATGTTAAAAAACTTTCTTTTATTGTGTTAGAAATACATCGCATCTAAAAATTCTTTAAAGCCAAATAAGACTAAGTTATTAAGTGTCTTCCTCCTGCAAAAAGACTTGAACATTGAGTTCTGAATTCTTTTTGATGATTGAAAGATGAAATGAAGACAATTGGACATGTCTCCCGTTGTCATAAACTTGATCCAGCAAGAATTATAGTAGTATCACTGCAATGTGAGAAAATGCAATGAAACCATTTCAACCTTAATGTACAAAGAACATACCGGTAATAGTTTAGTCTTGTTTGGCCTTAGAGGTCAGTTTTTATGATAATTGCTTTGTCAGGGTTGGAGCTACCATTAAAATTCCCAACTAGATATGGGGTTACAGTCTTCTTACTAGAAGTAGAGATGAAACGCTTCCATGTCTCAAGAGTTTTAAAGGACCATTTTCAATATTAAGGGCATTATTATCAAACTGTCGGCGGCCAAGTCGCCTTCCATTTTACATCAGCAGTTCTCATCATTTGATATCACATAAAATGGAGAAATTCAAAAACTGACTGAATCATTACGCTGTTCTTATTTCACGTCTGCCTGGACCGGAGTGAAGCCTCCCTCCAGAGATTATTTTCCTGCAGATCAATAGACGATGACAGGATGCATGGAGACGAGAATCAGCATGATGATTTGATGTCAAACTGCCGAGTGCTCAAAAACCCGCTACTGCGACAGCAATGGAAGAGCTGTTACGTCATAATAGTGGGGTTACGTCAAGATCTGAACTCTGAAAATTTTTTTTGAGTTGTGTTGAGGAGTTGTGCGTGCTGAAAATGATAAAAAATGTGTTTTTCTTCTATTCAAAAGTCAAAACAAAACTTGAAAAACACCAAACTCATGAAGAAAAAAATAGTTTACTAATTTACTAATGAAACAGACAGAAGAAACATACTGAGGTAAAAAGCCAATCACACCTTTAAATTGCATTTAGGCAAAACATAAAACAAAGGTTGCTCCACCCCTGTTGTACTAGTTTCTCCAGGACCTGGTTGTTAAAAGCTTGGTTAGTTTAGCGGCTGCCAAGTTTTATTTACATACTAAACTTAGCGGAACCCTTGGGGTGCCGCTCAAACTTGGTACCCCATGGCAGAGCCCTTGAGGTTCCGCTAACTTAGTGGTGAGATAGCGGCAGCTATAAGCCTAACGGCATGAACTTTGCAGCACGCTGAGAAAACAGTGGTTTAGTGGCCGCCGAGCCGCTGTTAGCAGTTGGCGGAGCTTTGAACAACTGGGCCCAGGCCGTTTCAGCATCAGTGATAGTATTTTTGATTATTGTCGGCAATGCACTGTCCACTGTGGTTACCATAGTGCTAGAGACGACAATCTAAGACTAGGAGACATAACGGAGTATGCCTCTCATCGGCGAAGAGACAAATGCTGTGACAGACAAAATCTGCTTGATATTGGGCATGACTAATCGACAATGTTTTCTACATCTCCCACTAAGCATTGGCCTTGATGGTTCGTCGCCTCATTGTCAAATAGCATTCTCCTCCTGAACATGTATTATTTTGTCTTATAGAACTGGGAAAAAAATGTCTGGTGACGCCATTCATCAAGGTGGAAGACACCTCAAACAATTACAGGCCACTGTATCGGAAATTTGATTCATGGCCAGATTTGAATCAGAGGGACAGGTAAGTGGTCTAATACTGCCAATATGATCTGACACACATGTGTGAATTGTAGAACCTTCTATGGGTTTTGGCATATTTACTTCTGCCGGTTGATTTAGCCCTTTTATGATGTGTTCAATTTGCAAGCAGGTGCCATGTTTCCCTAACAGCATTTGAAAATGGAGATGACATCAGCATTCGTGTCTCTCAGGCCAGGCAATAATATTCACAACACCCTCTGATCAGGTTACTGGTTAGAAGGGGAGGTGTCCCAGCTTTGTGTGTGGAGTCCACCATTGCTTCCCTGGTTTCAACTGTTCCAGCTGGAATGATTCTAAATGAAATGGCCAGGGCCATTGTGCTCACCTCATGTGGAGGAAAGATGGATAAAGAGCATGGGATTGTGTCATGTAGTGTTAGGTTTGATGTAGGTCCAAGCAGTTACAATTTCCCCAAAATGGCCAATTTACAGTACATTCGACCTCTGTGACCTTGAAAAGTAGGTCAAATCAAAGAAGACCCGGGTGACACATTGAATGGTTGTTAGAATTAGATGTACCTATGATATAAAATTGGTGCCAATCGGGCAAGTCATTACTAGGAATAATAGCATTTTGAAGAATTTAGGATTTGGCCCCCTCCCTGGAGGCCAAACGGCAAATCAGATCGCACCAAACTTCAGTACCTGAGATCACCTGACCAAGGGGTACATGTGTACTTAATTTGTGATCAATAGTCATTGCAGTTAAGAAACGTGCCATAGTTACGGCCTGACGGCGAATTTACGCCATTTGACCTCTGTGACCTTGACAAGAAGGTCAAATTAAAAACCTGTGTGACATATACTGTATGGTGGTTAGATATACCCATGATATCAAATTGGTGGCAATCGGGCAAGAAGTTAAGGAATAATCACATTTTTAAGGTTTTTGGATTTTGCCCCCTGGTGGTCAAGTGGTGAATCATATTGGACCAAACTTCAGTCCCTGAGATCACCTGACTAAGGGGTAAATGTGTACCAAATTTGGTATCAATAGTCATTGCAGTTTAGAAACGTGCCATCGTTACATCCTAACGGCCAATTTACACACCATTTGACCTCTGTGACCTTGAAAAGGAGGTCAAATCAAAAACCCGGAGGATATATGATGCACCTTTGCTAGAAGTACCTACCATATTTTTTTCAAAATTTCCCGACTACTATTAAGGGAGATATTGCATATTTTCACTTTTAACGTTTGGCCCCCTGGTGGCGAAACCATGAAACGAATCGGACCGAAACTTGGTCTCCAAGGTGTCATTACATAAGGGTACATGTGTACCAAGTTTCAACTCAATAGCTCTAACAGTTACGAAACGTGCCCTGCTAACGGACGACGGACGACGACGACGACGACGACGACGACGACGACGACGACGACGACGACGACGACGACGACGACGACGACGACGACGACGACGACGACGACGACGACGACGACGACGGACGACGGACGCCACGGTATGGGATAAGCTCACCTCTGCTAAGAGGTGAGCTAAAAATGATTTGGCAAGGCCGGAATAACAATCTCTCCAGGAATCTACATGTATCATTCCATTTTCAGTGTGAACTCCATAACCTTTCAGGATCGTTTCAATTTCATGGTTCTGTGGATATTTGCCCCATGTGCTTTCCTCACTCATAGTCTCATGTCATTGAAAGATGTGTTTAAATATAAAAAAGTCCCAAGTTTCATTAAATTCCACGTTCATATTGCGGAAAATAGGCCTACATGAAATAGGCAGTCTGTCTTATATTGTTTCTGTGTGAATTTCTTGCTGGTTAAGTTTAATTTCGATCTGAAAATGTAATGATTGAAATACAAATACATGCAACATGTGCTGGGTTGGTAGACCACTATACAGTATTTCCACTCTTAAGAGGCAATTTTTTTAAAGATCAACACAGTGGTGGAAATTCACCATCTCCATCTTTTTACATATCACAGTTTTTTAGTACTGTGGCTGGAATAGGAAAATCTGTAATCTCTGTTCTGATTGACCCCATCCCGCCCAAGTGGGCCACGCCCATTTTTTCGGGTCATTTTACAACCATAGCATTTCGATTTCGTCATTTTTTCGACAGAACTGTTGGTCCGTGGTTTTGGTAATGGCACTATCATGGCCAAAAGTCATGAAAGTGTACCATTTCCAACAATAAAAGTTATGGGTATGCTTCTGCTTGACGCCAGCACCACCTGCATTGTGGGAAAATGTGAATTGTGCAGCTGAACATGACCCTAACTCACAGCAGAATAGTGTTTCAATGGAATTTATGACTGTTTTTCATTAAGGATAATAATACTGATTGCTGAGAACCATTGGTGTTTTATTCTGCAAGGAGAACAAGGAGCTCAGACTATGGGTGTTGGGCGACCACACCCATTTATGAACCACCCGCAATTCCAGCACAGTTGCTCCCCATGAAAAACCTCAGTGAAGGATGCAGCTTTGATATCTTTAAACTTACAGTACAAACTACAAAATGCCCGGGCAACCCATAGCTAATGTTGTATTTAACCCTTTTAGACCATAACGTTTTACCATACACTAAATACAGAGAGGCAATATCAATAGCTCAGACAATTTATGCACAGTATGTGTGGTTTAGACCTTTTTTACCAATTCCAATGAATTTCTTCCAGCATGTACCCTTTGCATGCTTTTACCGTATGCGGCTGGAAGAACGTTAATAGGTGTTTCCAATCATTTTGTGGGAAATGTAATACCATATTTGGCGTTGAAAGGGACACTGGATCTGTATCAGAAAAATTTCCACCAAAATATCAGAAAACAATTTACTTCCAAGTCAATGTATGAAAAAAAACCTCACAGTCACACCTTTATTGTTTACGACAAGTTATAGCGAAGCCATTTTTAAAATGGGTTACAAATACCTATGCCGACTTTCCGGCGGCTCATATTGATCCTAAAGTCATCTCATTACACTGCCGACATCAAGCGGCGGGATAGCCGTCAGACACACATTCATAAACAGATGGCCAATCAAATTGCTCAAAACAAAGTAATTGAACGAGGTCCTGAATAATGCCATCCTAGCTTTATGATCAGGTTATCCTACTTCTATATAACACGCACAATGCATTTGTGTCAGGTCAGCGGCCTGGAATCACAGAAGCAATAACCACTATTACAATTGAACACCTGGTCAATTATAGCTTTTAGCGCGTGTCTCTTGCGACACTTACAAGTGTAATGTTAGTGTTGTTGCGATACAGACGTGTGGGGAAGGAAGGGAATACTTGGAGACAATGAATAATTTTGTAACAAACATCCTGACGACCAAGCAGGGGCCTTGTTATCGGCGTGGAGGATGGATATACGCACTACGAGGGTGGATCGGCATGCGAATACCCCAAGCGTACCAACTTCAGAAAAGTGTCTCTGAATAGTTTATGGTCAAATGCTGCACACAGTAATCTCTATCATATACACCCATGCTGCACACAGTAATCCCTATCATATACACCCTTCCTATAGTATAATTCCTCGGCTTATTTTGGAACTAGCATTTTCCTCCTAGGCTTTGACGTCATAATAACATTCAAGGCTGGTGGTCAACCATGACTTACACCTTGGTCAGTCCTCGTCATAGGCCTATTTTCCTCTTAATGACATCACTATTGAACATACATCACCACGATTATAGGAATTGTGTATACTGATTACTTAAACCAAGCTATAAACATGTCCATCGTCTTTCATCTCTCATTCTTACATTGAAGATGAGGTCATATTGAAGAACGTCCATGTACGCAATGTACACTGAATTGAATAATAATTTATTCAAAACAAAATATCTTATTAGCCGAATTGAGGTGTAAGTCATTCCGTCAAAAATAAAAATCAATCGGCAGCAAAAGGGTTGAAGCAATCGATCAATTCCTTCTGGGCATCTGTTTTTTTTATGCAGACTTCTGCTGGGCAACTTCACTTTTTTTATGCAGACTTCTTCCGTAAACACTGTATTCACATTTCCTATTTTTGCAGTCAGCCATGTCGACCAGAAGAAAACGCGAACTTCACTGGGGACAAAGAAAAGGTTAGAATATTTTGATTTTTAACTTTCTGTAGAACCGCACTATTGAGGACACTCTTGGGACTGACATTGTGAGACGAAGGTGTCCTTATTACTTATTCTGCCTTGATTTGAGCTTAATTTGCATATGTAATGTTATTTGATTTGTGATTTGGACTCAAAACTCAGTTAATATCAAATTTTGTGGTGGCAAGTTCCCAGTTAAAAGAATACTGATAGTTTAGTATTAGATTTGGGGTAATGCTCCCAATGGTCAGTACATGCAGTGTAGTGCAGCTCAGGTCTGTTAGAACCCACGACTAGCCTCTTTCGAAGTGGTGTGCATTAGACATAACGCCACACAATAATGAAAATGCTGTATTTGGAATACCACTCTCTCATCTATCATGAGCAGACAGAAGTAATTATAGACAATATTATACTAGTCTTTATGGTGTATGACTTCTAGCGTTCTATTCTGTAGACGTTTCTTAAGCTTGCAGCACACTGGACGCCGGAGTTGGCGTCCAGTGAAGTTTATTTGCCGCCAGTGCCTGAATGCCAGAGTTGGCATTCAGTGTGCTACCGATGAACTTTGGAGTTGGTGGCCAACTGGATGCCGGGATAAAGTGGCAGCCGAAGATGCCACGGACCATCAAGTGTGCGCTGAATGTGATCCTCTCGCCGCCAGCTCTGGCGTCCATAGGCATCTAGAGGCATTCAGTCAAACTCCTTTGGACACCGGAGTTGGCATCCAGTGTGCTGCAGGCTCTATTTCTACAGTCCAACTGTCTCATAACTACATGTAAGCTGGTCTCTGCTCAAGGTACTTTAAACATACAGTCATATGCACAATGATGCAGCGGTCAATCAGATGTCTGTACCCCCCGGGGTCAGCGGTCGACACGCACTCGACGTCGAGTTTGTGTCGAGTGCTGTGGTGCCTGATTATTTTCAAACGTCGAGTTTCTGGCGAATGGGATTGGTAAAGGTGTCGAAAATTCGACGAATGTCTGGGGTAGCCGGATTTTGCAAATGTCGAGTTTCTGTCGAGCGATAAACCACAAGAAATAAAAATTAAAAGAAAATGCCGATCGTTGGCTGACGCACATGTTACGCACAGAACCGGAAAGATGGCTGCCTGCAGCAAAAGGTTGCTGGTGATTTTTTCGTTCGGAACCAGTCTCATTCATTCACATTTCTGAGACTGGTATGTCACGACATTTCTCTCGTCACGAACTAGATTTGGGGGCGTTGGCTTCCGGTGTCTGGTCAAGTGGTTTATCGAGTTTTTCAAATAAAACATTAATTTCAAAACCGATTTCGACAAAAGAATATTAGCTTACTTAATATGTAATGATGAAATCGACCAAACACTAGTACTTACTCCAAATATTTATTGTCAAAACAAACTCCTTTTTGAAAATGAGAAGGGGATTCCCAGAAATCCTCGTGCCTACAGAATACCAGAGCGTTCAGTATTGCTCAGTGCAGTGTACATCAGCTGTACATTGGGCTTCCTTCTTTATAGTGAATCGACGCATCCCCCTCGACCCTCCGCTAGCGTTACAAAATATGTTGCTCTAACAATGAAATGTGAATAGATTTAATGTCTGTTCTCCCCTTCGGTCATGGTGAAAAAATAGTGAACTCTGATCTCAATTGATTTGGTGAAAAGTGAGAACCTGATGAAATGATGCTTGGCAATTTAATAGTGAGAAAGTGTCGAGTTCTGACCCTCACTTTTTTTCCAAGGGGTGAATAGGTGTCGAGTGTCTGACCCCCGGGGGTACAGACATCTCATTGACCGCTGCATGAATTAGAAGACCATTCCCTATTCAACTCCGGGTTAATCCTTTTTATTACTCCGAGGCCGAATGTCGGCCTTGGGGGGTATTGTCGTCAGTGACGGCGTCTGTCCTTCTCCGCGTCTGTCCGTCTTGCGGGCCGTCTGTCCGTCCATCTTACTTTGTCCAGGCCATTGCTCTGTGCCTATCAATAGGAGGCTTTTGGTATGTGCATCCAACAATGAACCTGTGCGCTGCGCCATTATTTTTTCATTTTAACTCTTCATGGCTGATATAGAGGGCGCTTCTCAAAAAGTTTGTCAGGTCCATTGCTCGGCACCTATCAACAGCAGCCTTCTGATATTAACAGGGTAGGTGCATCCAACAATGAGCCTGTGTGCTGCGCCATTATTTTTTCATTTTAACCCTTCGTGGCTGATATAGATGGCGCTACTCAAAAAGTTTGTCCACTACCCATTTTCAAATCTCCAATTCTCTTCATTACTCCACCATAAGCAGTCATATATTCCCTTTCTTCCAAAAGTATTATTAGACAACAATGAAAATTACTATACACTATTCGCGGTTCGTTCGGTGGGATTTGCCACGCTTTGCGTTGCTCTTGTCTATATGAAGGTTGGCTCTGGGTTTGTAAACTCATTGTTCCTGTTGCCAGACATTGCCATTGTTTCTCTTTAGTAGGGTCTTTGCTTTGAGAAAGAGATGGGGGGTTGGCATTTGGTGCTCCCTTCTTGCCAAAATGGCTAACTTCATGACGACATTGTTCTGTTTCTTAAAAGAGCTTCTTCTCTTAATTTTTCAGCATGTGCAGCGTCAAAACCACCAAGTCCGGTCAATTCAAATAAACGAGGACTTGACACTGAATAGGTTTCTCGAAAATTGGTAAGATTCTTTGCCTTAATTAGCTCAGATGATGAAGTCAGCTGTGGTGGTAATAATATGACTGTCCATCCATTTGTCCGTTCATCAACCATTCATAGCAGACGTTATACGCGGGTTCTACTGTTGCGAAGTTCTTTTCCCTCCTCTTGGTCTCAGAGACAACTAAATATTTTGTCACTCCCTGGTTCCAAGTACTTTATGAACCAGCGCTCAAAGCGGCTAAAAAACTAATGCCATTATGACCAAGACTTCTGCAAAAAAACTTAAATCCTTTTGTATTTCAGGCGCTTGGATTCTGCTGAAAACCTGGCAAAGGTTAGGCAGAATTTTCAAGATACAACTGCTGCTGATCTTTTTAAGTTGGCAGAGGATGATCCATTAGGTAATTATGACTCATATCTAAACTGTGTTTTATGTCAATTTCATGTCTATTGTGCTGTACTCACACTCTCTTTCATGCATTTCATATACATACATTGTGGCGACCAGTTTGGAAATGTGAGAGATAGTTTCACCATTTTTAGCGGTCAGGAATAATTTCAGCAAATTAAATTGTTGTTGCAGCTTCATACATTAGTGATGTTCAAATTCCATTTCGGTTTCATATGAACCGGCAGCATTTGTTGGCAGATCTCATCCATTCCAAGAAGATTGTTATGTAATGCTGCCAAGTATGGCAGCAATGAACATTTATTGAGGGTCTACGTGTGTTGCTGAACAAGTTTGTATAGGGCATGAATGATGACTTGATGTACTTACTGTACAACAGGAAAATTTTTCGTCCTGGATATTTTTTGTGAATTTCGCAAGAGGGTCCAGGTCGCGAAAATTTCATGCCGCGAACATGTTCTGTTTCTTGGGCAAAATTTTCGTTCAGCTGTGGCTCATGTAATCAGATTGATTCGGCTATCAGAAGCCATTGTTTGGCCATCCTAGCAACTTGCGGGGTAGCTTGTTTGCCTGATTGCCGGCTACTTTGGTTTTTTATTCAGTTGATTACTTGATGAGGGACGCCAAACTGTAATTGACAACAGTTTTTGAAAATCCATTATGCGTGAAATGCAATGCGCTGAAGTACAGTAAGTTGGGCTGATAGGGTATTCTAAACAGCACCTATCTGGAAATTTTGCAATGCAATTGAAAAAAAGTGAGCCCTTGACTCGCAGATATGTCCTGTCGTGAATATGCCTGTGATCTGCAATTCGCGAAAATTACATGCCCCAAAATGATGCTGTTCTACAGGAGTAATTTGATTGAGTTTTTTTGAGTGTGTTAGGTGCATTCCATTTTTGCTGATTTTCAATACATCGTCATGCTATATATATGCCGACTTGACCCACATCTTTCACTGATATGGGGCTGGGGGAAAGCTCTCATCAACATAGTTGGGAAAGGTTTAGGAAAAACCCTCAACTGATGCTCCTAATGTGACTGATATTATGACCGTGTGAAGTTTAGGTCATTTCTGATAATTTAATGACCACCATCACCATTATTTTTTTTCAGACAAACCCGGAGTACCTGATGCGCCAACTGTCTCACAATTCATTAGGGACTCTGCCATAGTGTCATGGAAACCACCAGGAGATGATGGAGGCTCTCTAATCATTGGCTACAACGTTAAATGTCTTCAACGCTGCCCGACCTCCAGCACCTGCTCGGCCAAAGTAAATGAAACAATCATCAAAAATCTGACTTTCGTAGATGAGGACTTAGTTGAAGGCATGGATTACATGTACTGCATTGCAGCTGTGAACAAGGTGGGGGTCGGACCGTTCGGCCCACCTAGCATTGCAATCAAGGTTCCATTTGTCGATGATGTGCCTGCAATAGACACGGTGCTTGATGATGCTGCAGTAGTCAGTCCTAAGGAAATTATTCCTGGTTGCCTTGTTCATCCAAGAAAATCTCCTGAGATAATATGGTAAGTTCCTACAAAGATTTCCCCCATAGAACCGAGTGTCATGTGGCTTGATAGCCAGAATAAAGTAGCATTGAAAATTGTACCAAAATGGTTGTTCCTTAGGCTGGTAGGGGCGGTTTGTAAAAACAAAATGTCGCTACCGCATCTTCACCTGTTCTCATTTTTATTATAGTTTTACAAAGTACAGTTTCGGAGTTTCGTGTTTTAATTTGACTTCTGAAGTTAAAAATTTCACCTACCTGCTGTGACCTTAGGCTGCAGATTCTATAGCCTTTTGATCCAGAAAGCCCCAGACTGACCTATTCATCATGATTTGATGGGGTGTCAATGATCGTAGGAACTCTTGATATAGTGAGTGATTGCTGTGCTGCCCAAGCCCAGCTGTTTAATTATTTTGGCATCCGAAAATTTTAATGGTAGTAGGAACTAGTTATTATTATGGTTCCAAGCGAGATAGAACAAATTGGACATTAGGTGCCAATCTACTTAACCAATGAAATGGCCAGGGCCATTGTGCTCACCTCATGTGGAGGAAAGATGGATAAAGAGCATGGTATTGTGTCATGTAGTGTTAGGTTTGATGTAGGTCCAGGCAATTACAGTTTCCCCAAAATGGCCAATTTACAGTATATTCGACCTCTGTGACCTTGAAAAGTAGGTCAAATCAAAGAAGACCCGAGTGACACATTGAATGGTTGTTAGAATTAGATGTACCTATGATATAAAATTGGTGCCAATCGGGCAAGTCATTACTAGGAATAATGGCATTTTGAAGAATTTAGGTTTTGGCCCCCTCCCTGGAGGCCAAACGGCAAATCAGATCGCACCAAACTTCGATACCTGAGATCACCTGACCAAGGGGTACATGTGTACTTAATTTGTGATCAATAGTCATTGCAGTTAAGAAACGTGCCATAGTTACGGCCTGACGGCGAATTTACGCCATTTGACCTCTGTGACCTTGACAAGAAGGTCAAATTAAAAACCTTCTAGTCGATTTCCTCCGCTGACGGCGGGGCGGGGGAGGGGGGTTGTTAACATACTATGCATATACATCCAATCTCAGAATGTGTTTGATCCTGTTCCCCTTTCATGTTTAATCAGGGCCCACAACAAAGGTGGACCATGTTTTTTACAGAAGTGAAAGGCGTGTGCAGACGTACATGTAGCAACACCAAACAAAGGGTATGAAGGGTCTTGGGGCTCCCTACTGCCGGGTCCCCCTCCAAAACACACCTTATTGTTTTGAAAAACGACGTTTGAACATGATTTTCGGCGTACCGTTGGCTATCATGAATATTGTACATTTTATAAAAGCTTAGTCTGCATGGTCTGCAGTCTGCAGTCTGCAAGTCTGCTAGTCTGCATTTGTCTGACAACCCAATATTCTGAGGGTTGTGTTTGGTTGAAAATGCTCATCACATCATAGGCCCTATACAACCGATACTGCGTCAGTTTCACTCCATTCACATTAAGAAAGGGGAATCGGCCTTACAACGCATTCCTAAGCATCAACTTTGGGTGGACCACCTGGAGGCCACTGCTGGACCACAGAAAATTGCTGGCAGGGTTATGATTCGGTAAATCACACAGGGTGCACGGCGCATGTGCACAACGCAAGCGCGCTGGCGATTTTAGCGTTTAGTTGGGACACCATACACCACCCCAGAAAACAGCTATGTGCTCGCCACAAGTTTATGCTAGTTGCTTTAATAATAGGTACCACTTTCAAGGTATTCACACTTTCAAAGGAGTCTTTCAAAATATTCAGTTTTATACATCAGGCAGTCCAGTACATGGTAACAATTGGCTGTGCACATTGTATAATATTGTACAGAATTAATAATGAAGTAATATTGATGTAGGCCTTTGTTAAGAGGCACTGTTAATTGAATGACTGACTGTGCCATGAGCCTTTGCAAGGACACTATCTGTTTTATGTTTATAGCGTTATAATACAAAATACCGTAGGTTCGGTTCTAAAAGGTAACTGTAGGATATGCATGGTCCACCTTGAGCACCATGACTGGCCGATTCCCATTGTGTTCGGTGCACCAATGGCCGGCAGAGTTCCGATGGCGTTGAATAACACATTGATCTTTGCCAGGCTTGGCTTGGCTGGCCTGGCATCGTCAATTTCGCATTGTCTGAATGGGGACCATGTCTTTTACTGATTTATTCGATGCGGGAAGTGTGGCTTGCGTGAGTTAATCATTCGCTGGACTGTTGCCTTTTAGAACCGAGTTATGTGTTACCCAATATGCCGGGGCGTGTCAGGACAATAAGACTCAATATTATGTGACTCATTAATGCTAAGGTGTGTCAAACGATGTGCTCTATATAATTATGTAAAGATGAATTGTAGATCATCAGCTGATTTAGAGTCGCCTTTGTTCCCAGTGCACATGAATGGCATTCAGAAAGGTAATAGGGCAGTTAGATAATGTGAAACCTGTACTGGTGTCTGTGTATAAGTAGCAGGCAAATGGAATATACCTTATACCTGAATCAGCTTTTATGCTGGTTAGATTACTCGTGAGCAGATTTAGCTTGCATAAAACAAACACTGATGTCGTCTTTTGACGACAAACCTATATCGATGCCGTCTACAGACGTAAAACGAACATTGAGGCCGTCTACGGACGTAAAACAAACATTGAGGTTATCTACGGACGTAAAACAAACATTGAGGTCGTCTACGGACGTAAAACAAACATTGAGGCCGTCTGCGGACGTAAAACAAACATTGAGGCCGTCTACGGACGTAAAACAAACATTGAGGCCGTCTACGGACGTAAAACAAACATCGAGGCCGTCTACGGACGTAAAACAAACATCGAGGCCATCTACGGACGTAAAACAAACATTGATGCCATCTTCGTATGTAAAACTTGACAATAGTGAAATAAGTGAAATAAACTTCAGACCTATGATCAGAAACAAACGTCAGACAGAACTCAGAAACAACTGTCAGACAGAACCAGAAAAAAAAGTTCTTAAGCGTGAAACTTCTGAATTACATGTACCTGCTGAAACAAAGCAAAGAAAACGAAAAAATCCTTATTCAGGTGTAGACACTAATACACATTCAGGTCTTGTTAAAGTTGCAAGAACAAAAGAAGCAGCACGTAAGGCAGAAGGGCGTGCAACAGAGACCGCTGAGCAGAGACGGTTACGTCAGTCTAAAGACAGACAACGTAAAGCTGCTGCTAGACAGTCAGAAACTCCTGATGAGACAAAATTACGTCACTCTAAAAACAGACAAACAACAGCAGCTACCAGACAGTCAGAAACTCCTGACGAGACAAAATTACGTCAGTCTAAAAACAGACAAACTACAGCAACTACCAGACAGTCAGAAACGCCTGATGAGACAAAATTACGTCTGACAAAAGACAGACGATGTAAAGCTGCAGCCAGACAGTCAGAAACTCCTGATGAGATAGAATTACGTCGGTCTAAAAACAAACAAACTACAGCTGCTGCCAGACAGTCAGAAAGGCCTGATGAGACAAAATTACGTCTGACAAAAGACAGATGATGTAAAGCTGCAGCCAGACAGTCAGAAACTCCTGATGAGACAGAATTACGTCGGTCTAAAAACAAACAAACTACAGCTGCTGCCAGACAGTCAGAAAGGCCTGATGAGACAAAATTACGTCTGACAAAAGACAGACGATGTAAAGCTGCAGCCAGACAGTCAGAAACTCCTGATGAGACAAAATTACGTCAGTCTAAAAACAGACAAACTACAGCTGCTGCCAGACAGTCAGAAACGCCTGATGAGACAAAATTACGTCTGACAAAAGACAGACGATGTAAAGCTGCAGCCAGACAGTCAGAAACTCCTGATGAGACAGAATTACGTCGGTCTAAAAACAAACAAACTACAGCTGCTGCCAGACAGTCAGAAAGGCCTGATGAGACAAAATTACGTCTGACAAAAGACAGACGATGTAAAGCTGCAGCCAGACAGTCAGAAACTCCTGATGAGACAGAATTACGTCGGTCTAAAAACAAACAAACTACAGCTGCTGCCAGACAGTCAGAAAGGCCTGATGAGACAAAATTACGTCTGACAAAAGACAGACGATGTAAAGCTGCAGCCAGACAGTCAGAAACTCCTGATGAGACAGAATTACGTTGGTCTAAAAACAAACAAACTACAGCTGCTGCCAGACAGTCAGAAAGGCCTGATGAGACAAAATTACGTCTGACAAAAGACAGACGATGTAAAGCTGTAGCCAGACAGTCAGAAACTCCTGATGAGACAGAATTACGTCGGTCTAAAAACAAACAAACTACAGCTGCTGCCAGACAGTCAGAAAGGCCTGATGAGACAAAATTACGTCTGACAAAAGACAGACGATGTAAAGCTGCAGCCAGACAGTCAGAAACTCCTGATGAGACAGAATTACGTTGGTCTAAAAACAAACAAACTACAGCTGCTGCCAGACAGTCAGAAAGGCCTGATGAGACAAAATTACGTCTGACAAAAGACAGACGATGTAAAGCTGCAGCCAGACACTCAGAAACTCCTGATGAGACAGAATTACGTCGGTCTAAAAACAAACAAACTACAGTTGCTGCCAGACAGTCAGAAACACCTAATGAGACGAAATTACGTCAGTCTAAAAACAGACAAACTACAGTTGCTGCCAGACAGTCAGAAAATCCTGATGAGACAAAATTACGTCGGTCTAAAAACAGACAAACTACAGTTGCTGCCAGACAGTCAGAAACTGCAAATCGGACTAAAGTACGTCAGTCTAAAGATAGACAATGCAGGGCAACAGCAAGAGAATCAGAAACACCTCAAATTACTAAAATGCGACAATTAAGAGACAGAAAGTGCAAAGTTCTAGCAAGAAAACAAGAAGGTTCAGAGAAAAGAAGTGCTCGTCTGTCGGACCGAAAAACATCATACTCTGTTAAGAAATCTCAGACAAATACTTGCAAAGAAGCTACAGCAAAATTCATTAAAAAACTCAAAGATAGACCATCCTACCCATGCACAGTTTGTTAGCGGTTGATGTTCCGATCAGCAGTTTATTTGTTCAAAATAGAGAAATACTCTAAGATTCAAGACAAAAGTCCTGAGCAAGCTGAAATCATGTTTGATGACGAGAACCTTTGTAAGACTGAAGAAGGTATTTTTATTTGTAAAACATGTGACAGAAGACTCAAAGATGGCCATATTCCTGCTCAAGCCAATATAAATAACCTACAACTAGCTGATACACCAGAGGTGTTGGCAGACTTAAAACCCCTTGAAAGAAGATTAATTAGTCAACGAATATTATTCATGAAGATGGTAGCCTTACCAAGTGGAAAGCAAAGAGCAATACAAGGTGCAGCTGTTAATGTACCAACTTCACTGCAACCTGTATGTACAGTTCTGCCCAGATTACCAAATCAGGTCAATATAATTCCAATGAAATTGAAAAGGAAACTTGTCTACAAAGGTCATTATCTGTATGACTATGTTAGGCCTCAGACGGTTATGCAAGCACTTGTGTGGTTGAAGGAAAATAATCCTCTGTATAAAGATATTAGTGTGAATATTGACTGGGAAAAACACTGGAAAAAGGAAGACAATGAACTATGGAAAGCTCTCATCATTGATAAATCTAATGGCAACGTGAAAGAAGTACAGACTGATGAATCAAATACAGAGCAATTAGCACATACTTCCATACCTATAGAACAAGTGGAAGAACGCCAAATTCAAATTCAAATTTCCCATTTACCTGTGCCGCAGAATATTGCTACAGTGGCAGCAGAAAATAATTTCAGGGTCCAGAATGTACCAGGAAATGGCAATTGTTTTTTTTCTGCGGTTAGTTTGACAATGAGAGAAGCAGGTCTACAGGTTACATCACCAGATGAGCTACGACAACATCTTGTGAATTTTATGAGAAGCACTGACAGTACCAGGTACCAAGAATTTATTGCTGATCCAACAACCATGAGAGATAATATAGACGATGCTGGGCCTGCAAGAGATACTGATTTGGCTATTGCCCATATTCCAGACCCAGTTGACAGACAAGAACAAATGTGGTATTGATATATTGATAGACTTGAAAATGAAAATGCATGGGCAGATAATGTGTCAGTGCAAGCACTGAGTGACATGATGTACATAGAAATTAGAATATTGGCTACTCTTAATCCCAACAATTTCACCATAATTTGACCACAAGGTTCACAAATGAACGAACAGTTACCTAACATTACACTTGGTCTCATTGACCAAATGCACTATGTAGCATTATTTGCAACCAGAGAAAGTGATGATGATGAACAAAGTGTCAATCAGACCTTGAACAGTGAAAAATTACAGGAAGAGGAAGATGACAGAATGGCATTTGAGGAAAGTGCCAACAGGTGTGGTTTACCTTTGGATACCTGTCTTCAGGTTGAAACAAGTGACGACCTTGATAAGATAATCTCTGTCGCACCAGGTGAAAGTCAAAAGCCAATAGCCTTTTTGACTGATGAACATTTTGAAGAACTTGCCAACCCAGACAAATATCCTGATGCCAAAAATACATTCTCAACTAAACGAAATATCAGACTGACTACAAGGAAGTATTTTAATCAAAGGCTTTTGCATCATGATGGCCGATTTGCAAAGGATGTTGAATACCTATTGGCATCTCAGTATGTGGTTGAAGCAGAACAGGTTAAAAAGGAAGCCAACATAGCTTTAAAACAACTAGGAAGTGCCCTGCATGATGGCAAGAAAATAACTGCAGGAATGTTGAAAAATGCTGAAAATATCAGAACATTAGTTCGAAAAGACGTTGCATTCAAATTTCTTAAGAATGTAAGAGGAACACCTGCCTATTGGAAAAGAACACTGCATGAGGTAATAGCAATGGTACGTCAACTAGGCATTCCTACTTGGTTTCTCACTATGTCAGCAAATGACCTTAACTGGCCAGAAATCATCCAGACTATAGGAAGACAGTATGGCAAACGTTTCACTGACGATGACATTCATGACATGCCATGGGAAGAAAAATCTCTTTGGCTGAGGACAAATCCAGTTACAGCTGCTAGAATGTTTAACTACAGAGTTCAATCATTCTACAAAGAGTTTGTCTGCAGTGCAGCAAATCCTATTGGAAAGATTCAGGACTTCTTCTACAGAATAGAATTTCAAGCAAGAGGATCACCTCATGCTCACTGCATCCTGTGGGTAGAGAACGCACCTAGACTAGACTCAAATACAGATGAGGAAATCATACAGTTCATAGATCAATATCAGACTTGTGAAATGAATGATTTGTCTAAAAAATACCAAAGTCACAGACATTCAAGAACACGCAAAAGAAATGGTGGCTGCAGGTTTCATTTTCCAAGACCAGTTTCTCTGTGTACAGTTGTAGCAAGGAAACCTGACATTGATGACAATATTGATAATGAACAAGTCATTAAACTATTGGCAAAAGTTTTTGATGTTCTCAACGATGCTGACCTAGACAATGATACATCCGTCACTGAAGTACTAGAGAAAGCTGGACTCACAGAAGAACTCTACATGGAAGCATTAAAAGTTTCATTTTCTGGTACAAACATAGTCCTGAAAAGAGATGTCAATGCCAGATGGATCAACTGTTACAATTATAACATTCTTAGCACCTGGCAAGCAAACATAGACCTCCAGTTCATACTTGATCCATATGCATGCATTATGTACATATGCAGTTACATGATGAAAAGTGAAAAAGTTATGAGTGATCTGTTAAGAAATGTTGCTAAAGAGAACCAAACCAGTGAACTAAGGCAGCAACTAGACAAAGTTGGATCAAAGTTCTTGAACAGCAGAGAAGTGAGCGCACAAGAAGCAGCGTACAGACTCCTGTCATTACCACTTAAGATGTCAACAAGATCTCATCAGTTCATAAATACCAATCCAAAAGATAAACGCGTTTCAATGGTGAAACCCTCAGCAATTGTTGAAGAAATGGCTGATGATAGAGAGGATCTGTTTTGTACAAGCATGATCGAAAGATATGCTTCGAGACCAGATACACTAGAGGGCACCTTTTTAGCAGAATTTGTAGCAAACTATGTTGTAGATACAAGGAAAAAACATGACGATAACAATGAAAATGATCATGACATGGACCTCATAGAGACTGAAGAACCAAGAAATCAATGCCCAAGGATTACTCTAAAAGGCGGACTAGGTCGCATGTACAAAAGAAAGAAAGAAGCAATTGTCAGATTTTTCAAGCCAAAAGAAGGTGAAGAAAGGTTCAGACATATGCTGTTATATTGGCCGTGGCGAAATGAACCATCCTTCAAAGGAGAACATGAAACATACGGAGATGTCATTGAAGTAATATCAGAAAATCAAAGAAGGTATACACGTGACCTAGATGACACTGATGAAATTATCAATAACTTGGAAAACAATGAAGTACCACAACATGCATGGGATAAAATTGCACCAACTGTAGAGGCTCAAGAAGCAAAGGATAATGCTGAAGGTGAAAGTATTGAACAAGATGCTGGTCCAGCCGAAGTAAAGAATGTTGACCTACAGAGTGGAACGTCCAGAAAAGATGATACTGTGTATGGTGAACTGAATGCTAGATTTACTTCTGAAGCAAACAAGACTCTGATGACATTTGATGAATACTGTCAAAGTATGAGAACGCTGAACACTGAACAACGTGAAGTTATTATGCGGCACAGGAAATGGTGTAAAGACACAGTTATAGCACTAAAGAACAACAGTGAATTGCCTCTGTACCATGTTTTTCTCAATGGCCCTGGTGGAGTTGGAAAATCTCACATTATTAAGCTTATACATTACGACACAGTGCGACTTCTGCGCTTATCTCACTGCTTTGAACCTGGAGAAATCATTGTTCTTTTGACTGCATTTACTGGCACAGCTGCATTTAACATTGATGGGATGACACTGCACTCTGCCTTTTCACTTGGAACAGGACCATACACTCCGCTGAATGCAGAAAAACTAAATACATTACGAACCAAACTTGGTAAAATGAGATTACTTATTATTGATGAGATTTCCATGGTAGGCGCTGAACTTCTATTCAAAGTCCACAAAAGGTTACAAGAAATTATGGGTACATCCACAGAAACTGTGTTTGGAAATATTAGCATTTTGGCTGTTGGAGACTTATATCAACTAGCTCCTGTTGCTGAGAGTCCTGTATTTAGTCTACCCAAGAATGCTTATGCCAAGCTGTATGGTTCACTGTGGGTGAAGAACTTTAAAATGATTGAACTAACACAGATCATGAGACAGAAAGGTGACCAAACATTCGCAAATGTACTCAGAAGAGTAAGAACTGCATCTTGTACTCCAGAAGACCTGAATATCCTGCAAAGCAGAGTAGTTAAAACTGAAAGTGAAATACCATCTAATACACTTAGAGTGTACAGAACAAATGCTGAAGTTGATAGTTACAATGCGACATGTCTTGCTCAGTTAGAAGAACACAATCAGATTGTAACTATATCAGCTAAAGATACCTTAAAAACAAAGATTAAGCATCTGCCAAAAACTCCACTATCAAACAAACGAAGTGACACGGGTGGCTTACACGAACAGTTGAAAATAGCTGTATCTGCTAGAATCATGCTTGTAACAAATCTTGATGTATCTGATGGCTTAGTAAATGGGGCAATGGGCACAGTAGTAGGCCTTATATGGACGAACACGAGTGAAACAGATATGCAGACTATCATGGTAAAATTCGACAGTCAAAACATTGGTCAAAATGCCATTGCATCTAGTCCATATAAAATTCAGTTTCCAAGTTCAGTACCAATAGTTCGAACAGAAGCCAGTTTTCCAATTAACAAAAGCAAGAGACACATTCAAATGACTAGAACACAATTCCCATTAACACTATGCTGGGCAAGTACCATACATAAAGTACAAGGTAAAACCATGGACAGAATAGTTGTTTGTATGGGAAAGGAAGAACATGGGAAAAAGTCAAGATGGATGCCAGGACAAGCTTATGTTGCATTTAGTCGAGTGAAGACTTTGGATGGTCTTTATTTGATTGGATTTGATTCTTCTGCAATCAGAGTAAGTCCCCAAGTTACAAAAGAACTACAACGCCTTGAAATAGGAAAGCTTACTGCATCAATCCAACAAATTCAGAATGTACCTCGCAGACAAGAAGACAGTCTCACCATGGTATCTTTAAACATCAGATCTTACAAGAAACATCTACCAGATTTGCTATCTTACCCAGAGATCAAGAATATTGATTTATATTGCTTCACAGAAACATTCTTGAAATGTAATCAAGCCATTGATACAGACTATCTGATCAAGAGTGATTACTGTGTTCTACGTCATGAGCGTCCACTTCTTGGTATGCATTCAAAAGGTGGAATCATGACAGTTGCAAAGTCAATGTTACGACCTTACAAGATTCCCGATATTTCACAACAAATAGAAATCCTTCTGTGTACTATCGTTCCATTCAAATCATGTGTTTTAAACATTGTAACAGCATACAGAGCGGAAGCTACAACACCGATAGATAAATTCATTGAAAACTTGAAAGTTTGCCTTCAAAAGGTGAATCTTTCAATCCCAACAATAGTGTGCGGAGACTTTAATATAGATATCACGAACAAATCTTCAAATAAGTTAGAAACAGCGTTATGTAGCTTAAATCTCAGACAAATTGTCAATAGCCCAACAACTGATTATGGATCAAAACTGGATCATATCTACACTAACGTACCAAGTTCAAAGTTGAAAGTTTATGTCAAAGACTGTTACTTTTCAGACCACGATTTCGTCTTTTTAGAGGTGAAATTGATATAAATGTTTCCAGATCTATCAGTTTACATTATTATAAGACTTTGGAAACTTTACAACAAGAAAAACCAGACACCATAGTTACTCATGAAAGCATTTTCATTACTGTCAACTGAAAAGTTTAAAACTCTTATATGGAAAATCAAGTCTTTGGGATATGCCAAATATCACGTCATTCGAGCTAAGAATAAAGACGGAGATAGAGTTACAAAAAAACCTAACTGCGAAATAATATATAAGCAGTTTTTCTAAGCAAAAAAGGCGGTATACATACTAGCAAATTTGACTCGGGGGCAAGTTAGTGCTCTCACCCCCAACACTATAACGAATCTCGGTTACTTTGCAACACTAGCCGTCGCCCTGTAAAATAACTTTTGTGAAATGTCATTGTCACCCACAGAAGACGGTCATCCTTGACAGTAATCACCTGACAAAGCGCCGACTGTGCGAGTATGACACCAGCTTTCCATTTTAGCGCACGAAATCGTCCGCCGAAAAGTCATATCAAATGCATTGTCCGTTTAGACTGCAGAAAGGCGTTCATGGAAACGCCTCAAGGGAAATCTATTAAGTCGACTTTTCAGCGAACGATTTCGCGCGCTAAAACGCTCGAATGGAAAGCCGGCCTTATGGTGTAAAGAACCTCGCTATGGTCACGTACCTGTAATGAAAAGCCAATGCATTTACCATTTAAATAGACTGAATGTCCGGGCTCATAACTTTGCCCCAACGTTTCGTTGGTATGAACGCTTTTAACATAATAAAGTTCTAACCTAACACTTCAAACTGTTAAAAAATTCGTTGTGGGTTGACTGTGATAAGTTCAGGGTTTGGGGGTATTGAAAATAGGTGGCGCTAATTTCCTACATTCTTTCAATGGAGCCACTGATATAGCCGTAGTAATACAATGGGCTAGCCAAAAGTAGATCGAATGGTGTGATTAAAATGAAACTTGAAAACTGAAAATTAATTGTTTAAAAAATTATTTATATGTCAAAACGACGTCACTGCAGAACTATCTCTCGTGGAAACAGATGAAAAAGTCGCAAAAATGGAAAAAAAGGTCGCCATTAAATTCCAATTTGTCGATAAGGTCAATTTTGACCACGAAATAATGCGTCCTGGCACATTTCTAGGCGAGCATACGTCAGCACGCGAGAGATTTCGGAACACAACCATCGCCGTGGAATTCCTCAAATTATAGTATAGATTCGTGGTTTTTGTGACATGTGTCAACGAAAATATGTTTTTCAGAACGCCACAGGAAAAAGAAATGAACGAATGCATTGACCTTACGAAATATAAATTTTTGTTGCGAAATACGGCCATCAATGGTCACGCACCTGTAATGAAAAGCCAATGTATTTACCATTAAATAAGACTGAATGTCCGGGCTCATAATTTTGTCCCAGAGTTTCGTTGGAAAGAACGCTTTGGACATAATAAAGTTCTAACCTAACACTTCAAACTATAAAAGTTTCGTTGTGAGTTGACCGTGATAATTTCAGGGTTTGGGGGTATTGAAGTTAGGTGGTGCTATTTCCTACTTCCTTTCAATGGAGCCACTGGATATGGGCGTACGTAGTAATACATTGGGCCAGCCAAAAGTAGATCCAATGGTGTGATTAAAATGAAACTTTCTGAAAACTGAAAATTAATTCTTTAAAAAATTATTTATATGTCAAAACGAATATTTGAGGACGTTTTACCCGTTACTGACATATAACTAGAGTAGGAACACGTTTTTTTTAAGTACTACTTTTACCACGTAAGCCCGCACTGATTCGCCATTACTGGCACGTGACCCAATACGCCAACTTCATGCGGGACGTCATCAGCAACGGGCATCACGTCATGCCTCGCAACGACGTCGCCGAAGACGAAGTGACGTCACAGTGTCTAAATGCACGACATTTCGACGTTATTGGACCCATTGAATGTACCTAGAAATCCTGTCATGAAATCTGAGGTCACTAGTTTCCAGGGCTCGTATTCACAAAAAAAACGTAAGTCCAAAATTAAACTTAAGATGGTCATGTGACATGGTGTGAGCCAATGAGAAAGCAGCATTTTGAACTTAAGATCAAACTTAGACTTAAGTTTTTTGGTGAATCTTAGCCCCTGAGCTTGCCGGATCACTGACACAGCTATATAGACCGCCGGGGCAGTTGTATCATCGTACCTCAAATACGACTGCTGTCGCCCTCCCCGTCTGAGCCGTGATTGGCTAAAACGATCCGCACTCTGATTTGACGAGCCACTGTTATGACGCTCCACCGTCGACGTCCTGACCTCGTTCGCCCTCCGTCACGACGTCAGACGTATTCAACACTCGAGATGTAACTCGCGTAACGCGTCGTCATGCATGTCGCAACCAGCGGAGAGTCACGAGACAGGAGACGTCTGCTCAGAAATGTTGTGCGCACCCGGAACCACTGGTAGGAATTCCTACCAGTGGTTCCGGTTTTTCAGAGGGCGACAGCAGGCGTAAATGCGGATGCATTAGTACGCCGGCTGTGCGGGCTAACAGCTATAGAGCTTGTGCAGTGACGTAATCAGTCACCTGACTGGGGGTTGACCTGGCGGTCAGAGTGACGCAGTTTCTTCAATCAACAAAGGTTTGTAGCTGTCCTTCAACGTTTTGTGACGTTACCTCACGTCAAAAGAGGTGCGCAACATTTTGAAGGCCGCGCCTCGTGGCACCTTTTGTATTATTGTACGAAGGAACAGCGTCATTTTGACCGCCAGTCACGTGATTCAGTGGACTGCACAAGCTCTATAGTGATGGGTAAATTGACTAGTATCGCAGTTACCTCGCCTCAGATTTCTGAGGTCAAGGAAGCACACTAAAATGTGGTGATAAAAATGTCATTACTACAAGAAATCATTAATGTGTTATAACAAAAATATTGGCTAAAATTTAGAATCCCCGATCGGAAGAGACGCAATTTTGTCATGGACAGTAGTATATTCATTGTACAATGCGCCTTTTTCCGTCAATCGATGACCTTTTTTGGGTCGCGAACAAGAACACGGCAATGAACAATGGTTTCATGGTCATGAACCTTTGATTCAACCATTGTTCATTAGCGTCTTCGTGTACCGTATAACTCTATGTAATCGAGGCCTTATTGACGTGTACATCCAGTAGTTTAAAAGAGTGATGTAAACAGTTACTGTTTAACTGATTCATTTCAATTCAATTTATTGAATTCTGACAAAACTCAATAATTACAACATAACAAAAACTATTCATAAACAATCTGAGGAAAGTACACTTTGAGCCGGTAACAGACTACCGCGAAACTAAGCGACTACATCTGCCGAATCAGTTATTGAGCCGTCTTATTGGCTGAATGCTGACATGTCGCTTCGCTTACACGGCAGACTGTCACCGGCCTTACATCAACTGATAACTGAAAGATTTATTATTTAATCGACCTATTGATGAAACAGTATAAAAGCCCTGATGTTCCACATGCTGTCTTCAGTTCCATTCGATGCTCTCGAGTAAAATCAAGCGTTAGGATCTTCAACTAGGTAAGTCCAGCAGATTAATTCTGCAGTAATATCGTAATCCAGCGAAGTGAAAGACGCATGCTAGATTTAGGCCTACGGCGTGTACATGCAGTTGGGTTTTGGAGAGGATTATGAGGTGCACATTAAAGACGTATGAATGCCTGAAATAATAACTTCTGATATTAAAGCATACATAATACTGATTATTATGCTTTTTGATTTGTGAAAAAATTCCAACTGGTTAAGAAGTTACGGGTGATTTTGTAAACACCGGTACTAAAAACAGTACGCTGAACTTCTATTCATTATCTCTGCCTGATGACGTTTCACCAGGCAGGGCGCGTTTTAAACACTGTATGTTAGAGTAACAGACATGCTTGGCACCGAAATACAGTTCTTTCTGTTGAGAAATTCACTGATCATCACCAAAATGCATTTAACCAAACTGTGTATGGTCCAGAATTTGATATTTAACTATTCCTGGTGGTACGTCATGAATAAATTTACATACTGGACTTCAGAATTCGTTCACAGTACTGCATTTAGCATCGGGATTTGGAGTCACAAATTCCTCAATATCTCGCTCAATATCCATCGGAATTTAATAAAACAAACGGCAGAGGGTAGCTTATTCTGTGTACTATACGAAAAGACTAATATGACAAGGTGATTTTTTGACATTCATGGGTCTTTAAGCAATGAAGAATGCATTATCAATGATTGTGGCTGTAGTTATGGTGGAAGATGGTTGGCTACCGGGATCAGCTGTTTGTATTTCCTGAAGAAGTAGTTGATGTAGCAAATGAACTACAGGGTCGGGATTGTTTGATACGAGTTGAAGGCATTTTGGCCAATTAGGCCTACTATACGAACTGTGGTCAGAGGCGAGAAGATGGCCTCTTGGAGGACCTACTCTGTTAGAGTAGTTCCTCCAAGAGGTTTCCTAATCTGTTTAAATTATAGGACGAAGCCGGCCCAATAATGCGGAGGAGCCACCTCCGCATTACTTGGAGATTTGTCAACATCGTTGCCTAATAGGGCAGGTTTGCTAACATCAATGTATTGCCGACTGTAGATGGCATTCCGTTTTCTGTCAAGTAGGATGTTATACATAATAACTTTGATCTGTATAAATCAATTTCAGAAATATGGCTAATATAATACGAATTCGCACAATCAAGGTGTTTAAAAAAGACACCTTCATTATGGCTAAAGTTTTTCTGAGAACTGCTATGGATGCATATACTTTGTTCGCCGACAAGACCGCATCATTGGAAGAGGACGAGTTCACCTACTTAAGGACGCCAGAGTCATCCATGACGAACTAACTATCAGGATTTCCGCAAAAACTAAGGTAGGGGAAATTCCATAATGTATATTAAAATCTTACAAAATCGTACACATTAAAAATTTAGAATATCTGTATAAATTCTGAAAAATCAACGTTAACGATGAAGTCTTATACTTCATAGCTTTGAATAATTTAGTACGGTAATGATAAGCAGTAGTTAATAGTAATTACTGAGGTAATGCGCAAAAAATGCCGATGGTCTGACAGGGACCGGTGTTACTGAAATAATTTCAGTTACGCCGAACAACGAAGGGTCCACTACGAAGTGAATTTAATCAAAAACTGACATTGTACGCATTTCGTACTTCGTTCTCGCATTTCGTACTTCGTTCTCCGAGTTCGTCAGGTTACGAAACCTCACTAATAATAATACATGACTTGCCCAAGTCGACGAATGCCGACTAACGGCGCCTCTAACGATTGATGTAATCTGGCACTTCTGAATTCCGGTGTCGTAAAATCTGATCACTTTCTATGCATTTCCATTCAATGAGAACTGCCGTTAAGCAACGTGTTAGCAACGCTTGCGCGGCAGTTTGTGTCTTTCAATACAAATGTATAGAAAATGATCGCAGCAGACGCGTCACTACGAAATTGATCTGTAATGAAATTTGCCGGCTAGGGCTAGGTCCAAGACATCCCGTCTAGTGCAGTAAATCAATCTTACTGCATATGGTAACGCTCTTAGTTGCTTTCCTAAAAGACTTTAGTGCCGAGACTGACACTTTTTGCCTTGAATTATGAACTTGAACCTAAATGTAAAACCACATTTTAATTAAATTTCAGATTTTTCCAACAGCGGCCTTCTTGATTGATGACAAGACCTTGCAAAATTTTTATCATCCTCCTGAAAGCACAGTAAAACAAGTGCTATCCTTCAAAAAAAAGGAAGAGGGTGACTGTAACTGGGAAAGTGACTAGAGTAAGTTCAGTAGACTTGCCTTAATGTAATAACCTTCCTGCAATTTCTATGTATATAGAAACTGTATTCCAGTTTGACAGTTTTGCATATACGTCTTGCATATTCATACGCCATAGTATACAAATTTCAATGGAAGTGCTTTCATTCCAGATATTCCCTCTACAATCTGGCCAGGGATGGTCAAGGAAAGATGTACGCATTGCACATGACAATGAAGAAGTCTCGTGTAAATTGTGGAACGGACAGGCTGATCTAATTACAGAAGAACATCGCAATAAAAGAATTCGACTGCAGAACGCAGAAGTCGACATCTACAACGGTACAACTTATCTGGTTAGTACTGACGAGACTACTATAGATGTAAGTAATAGAATGCAATGACAAAGGCCTAAGCTATTGTTCGGCTACTTGCATTTTGTGTTTAAACTATTTTTTTACTACAAAATAATGACTAATCGATTTTCACATAATATTTCCACATTGTGTAATAGTATATTATAGGTATTTCACTCCAAATGGATGACCATCTTTCTCATTAAAAAGAGAAACGTATGTTTATATAATGCATTATTTAATGTATAGCAGTAACATATTGCAACAATACTACATTGTCAATGTCTGGTTCCCGATGTGATGAATGAGTGATATTGCACCTTGACATTTCTCGATCGAAATCATTATGTAATGTGAACAAAACGAGTAAAGTACTGTAAGTAGGTGTTGGTCAACAGCCAATGGCTGTTGGTTGGTCTGGAGCCAATAGGTGAGGAGTGACCTTTACCCAATGACCTTGGTGGTCGGAAGTCGTCTAAATGAGTACCCTGAATGTCAATGACCTAAGTATAGGTGCACTTTTCATGATTCTGTCCTTTGATGGGACCGAAACCAATTGACAAATCATTCCATAATGTGGGCTGTTGAGGGGGGGTGTGTGTGTGCAAGCAGTCGTCAATCACACCTTCGGCCATTCGACCGTTCTGGCAGCACACCGCAAATGTCTCCAAGCAAACATACCCGTGCTGACGTCGGGATATGTCTGCCGAAACTCGCTTCCATGTTTTTTGTGGTCGTGTCTAGATAGTATAACCAGAATTTTGACCATAATTTTCAATAAATTATGGTAGATGGCATGGCGCTGCGGTATAAAAGTAATAAATTATGCACAAAGGTTTTCACGCCAAACCAGTCACGAGTGAGCGGGAATTTCGCAAGCTTTTCTTGGAGAACTTTTCCGAACTGGACAGTTTGCCATAAGCTCCAACATTTTATCAATCCCATTAGTATATTCTTCCAAGGTGCAACCTACACTGTTCTTCATCTATTTTTGGCAGACCCAACACCATGTCGCCGGACTCTTTAGGCCTACACCAAAATTATGGTTGTTGGAATCTGATCTGATTTAATATTGGAATTATGTTTTTGTTAATCATAGGCCTAGTTGGCATTGGCCCAGATATCCCTCGGTGTTTGGTTTGATTGAACCATTCATTACCTTCAGACCTGTAGGCTTGAGGTCCTAGGGCCTACCAGTAGGTATACTTGCCTTCATTACCAAAGTTTTTGACTGATTTTACAGCCGTCAGTTTGACTGTATGGCGCTCATATGATCTTAAAACTAATTCAAAGTAGTCTACAAAATTAACGAAAGGTTCACGAAAACCGATCATTTCACTTCGCCAGAAAAAACTGACACAGCAGAAGACATGCCTGCATGGGTGTATCTACATTTTCGCCGCCGGTGTGAAAGGAATCTAGGTCCCCCGGAACAGAAGTCCGCTTTGTTCTAACGCGTTAAGCCGCGTTGCTCCATTGTATGGGGTTATGTAGCTAGCCCTGCCCTTAACAAAGCGCAACTATTGTTTGGGGGACATGCATTCCTAGGACGTAGAATTCGTTCATACAGTAATCCCATCACGTGGTCCGCTGTCTGTCGTCGCGTCATGAATGTCGCATTGCTGGTCGTGTGCACGTGTTAATCACCTGATTGGAAACGCGCATTCACAAACTGTTTTGACAAAGTGTCCGCTTCAAAATAGACGTAGAACGAGATGAACTAGATGTAAATGACTATTACAAAATTTTTATTTGCAGGAATTGGATACGGACAATTCCACAAAGGAAGTACCATTAACTATATTGGCCTACTCCAAAAATGACGTTCTGATCCTAAAGCAGGACGAAGAAATTGCCGAAGAATTCACAATCATTGACGCAACACAACTCCCAGTGATGGACGATTTACCATTGACAACGACAGCAACAATTAATGGAAGTAAAATCCTACAGGTAAATGTTCAAATCGTTGAAATGAAACTTTCAAACCAGTTTCACAATTTGTTAAAACATAATACAAATCGACCAACTTGTGCATCATAATACATTTTCGCCTATACGTACGACGTGCAACAAACTTGTTGCACACAATTAATTTCCTGACGGCTATTCGGTTCAAAAGATTTCTAACGTGCCACCTCATTTTGTCCGTTTTTATCCAAAAGACCGTCTTGCGCAACGTTTAAGATGCCATTCACGTACTCCTGCCTTACTCCACAGGTACTTGACGCAAAAGTTGTGAATAGTTGCAGTAAAAACGCCCTCTTCACTGAAAACGCCCGTTTTACCGACATAGGATCGTGAAAACGCCAATTTTACCGACTTGGGAGTGTATTATACACTACCGACTTGGGAGTGTATTATACACTCCCAAGTCGGTAAAATTGGCTTAGGAGTGTATTATACACTCCTAAGTCGGTAAAATTGGCGTTTTCATGATCCTAGGTCGGTAAAACGGGCGTTTTTAGTGAAGAGGGTGTTTTTACTGCAACTTTTGCGTCAAGTACCTGTGCCTTACTCCTGCCTTAAGCCCGCCCCACACGCTGAGGAAGTTGCTGAGCAAAGTGCCACACGTGGCAACGTGCTCAGCACTTTCCTCAGCGTGTGGGGCGGGCTTTAATGTAGCACAACGTCAGAATGACGTCGCATGTGGGCTAGGTGTTTGTGCAGAAAATTTGGGAGATCTCTACAGAATTCACCATTTCACAATTTAACAAGTGTTATCGAGCATTAAATCCATGGACTTGGAGCCATCTATAGTATAGTAAACTGAGGCAATCACTGTATATAATTCCTGACCTAATATGAACAGTCGGCAATATGGCAGATTCTATATTAAGGAGCCTCGCTTTCTCTGTGAATGGTCAAATCGCCGGATTACACCGATCAATCGCAACAACATATGAAATTGAATGGTGTATGGTACTCGCACCATGTAATCCGCCGAACTGGCCATTCTCAGAACGCGAGGCCCTCCTACCTACATTAATATATAATCGGCCATATTACTGACTGTTCATCTTTAATATACTGTAATTCCTGACCTTGTCTTTTCCAGTTTCGGACAAGACCCTTCTATTAACGCATCTTTTTTGATTTCCTCCATTACAGTTACACCCGAACTGAAGAAGTCCGTCGTTTGGCTCCGGAGTGTCTATGAAAAACATCGACAGACTGACTACGCACCACAACATGACTACAGTGTAGTACACGGGATCTTATTTGTTGTCAATCGAATACACCAATAAATTTATATATACCGAGCTAAGTATTATTCTTTTTGACACTCTACTGTTTGTCATGAAGTAAAAACCAGAAACTCGACCGGCAAAATAGTTTTCCTCTACCTCGGTTGGCATGTCATTTTCTGGTTTTCTGCCCGAAAAACTCCAAACTCCCCAATGGGAAACGGCGTGCCACGCTGAGTCGCTAACTAACGACTACGATGTTGCCACTAGAGGCGCTCAGTCCAACAGTACTGCGGAGCTCCACTGCGGAACTCCTTTTGCGTCATTGCAAAGCACGTCACAGTCCGACATACACGAGAACTATCTGCTCGGGAAAATCCCTCGCGACGGAATTTCCTCGGCAGATAGCTCTAGTGTGCGGCAAAATTGGCAAAATTTCGGCGAGTTTTCCGCCTCGCCAGGCGGTCACGTCGAAATCCAACGTGTTTGATATTTTTAACCTGTCGAGGAAACTCGCCGTATGCGGGCTCTGTGAGCTAACTGCCGAGACGTAAATTGCCAACGCGCCAATCAAAAGACGTCCTCCGTTCACATCTTGGCTATGTTGGGACAAGCCTGGCACTACTACTTTGAGGGACAGCCAGGTGGAGAAGCTAGTCCAGTGCTCTCTTGTTACAAAAGATATCTGCTATCTGTTGAAAATGCCAGTCTACCCACATTTGAGCAATTTTTCAACGTGGCATGGCCCAAAACTAATCTCGAACGAAAAGGAGAACTACATCAGCACCGACAACATTAGTGCTAGGTCCGTTGCTCCGCGCAGTGGATGCGTATAGACCGATTTCAAATTGGCATTTTCGCGCACATACGGGCTTCTGTCAACCAGAGCCTCTTCCTCGTTTGGCACGCGGTGAATTATGTCAACGTGACGCGGCACTGAGCCTTGTTTTCTGGGTGCATGACGTTATCACAGTCACTGTTAAAGCCAAATTACGTCGCGTTCCGTCGCGTCATTTTCTCAGAAGGAGGCTGTGCTTGTGCAGAAGACGCCGGATATGCGCAGATCGTGGCTGTTTCGGGCAATTTAAAATCGGTCTATTGGACTATCCGCATCCCGATTCCAATAGACTCTATCACTCCAAAAGACTGCAGAACCTGACGGCGGGACAATGCCCTTCAAGCTGACGTCACGTTTGACGCGGTTTTCTTCGCGACTACGTCATCTGACAACGTGACGCTATGAAAACATGTGCGTGGCACAGCACCATGCGCGTGACGCTATGAAGACGTGTGTGACACAGCAGCCTGCACAGACTGATGTAGACCGCCGGGGCAGTCGTATCATCATACCTCAAATACGACTGCTGTCGCGCTCCCCGTCTGAGCCGTGATTGGCTAAAACGATACGCACTCTGATTTGACGAGCCACTGTTATGACGCTCCACCGTCGACGTCCTGACCTCGTTCGCCCTCCGTCACGACGTCAGACGTATTCAACACTCGAGACGTAACTCGCGTAACGCGTCGTCATGCAGGTCGCAACGAGCGGAGAGTCACGAGACGGGAGATGTCTGCTCAGAAATGTTGTGCGCACCCGGAACCACTGGTAGGAATTCCTACCAGTGGTTCCGGTTTTTCAGAGGGCGACAGCAGGCGTAAATGCGGATGCATTAGTACGCAGGCTGTGCGGGCTAAAACTGATGTGACGTTTCGATACCAAAATGAGAAACCGGCGTGCCACGCCGTGGCGCTGAGGAACAACTACGGTGTTGCCACTAGAGGCGCTCAGTCCAACAGTACTCATGAGCTCCTTTTGCGTCATTGCAAAGCACGTCACAGTCCGACGTCATCACAACATGGTTTGAAGACCGTGACGACAGGATAACGTCAAGGTGCCGTGGGTCAAAAAGCACCTTCCAAACTTCCAATTCGCAGAGTAAACCTGGATTGAAAGTGTCACATTCTTAAATTATGAGGGAATAGGATAAACAGAAAGATTTTTTAGTTCACTCTTAACAGATCTGCGCAATAATTGAAGGTAAATTTGCTCATATGTGACCCAGGTAGTCGATCAAAACCATAAGATCCTCGCCCATTCAACTGGTAATCACTGAAGGAGCGACGCGAGTGCCTCTAGTGTCAACACCAGTTGTGCGTCAGCGCCTCTGTCGGATTAGTTCGCCGATTCCTCATTGCCACACTATCAAGAGCATTCTGGAGCGGCTAATGCTAATGTCCGGTCGACCTTCCGATGGCACGCTACACCACGGAATCGGCATCAAGTGAGGAAATTACGGTACGTCATGTCGGAAAATGAATGTCTGCGTGCACATCGTGGAACACGTCGCATCACCACACATTCAAGCGTAAACGCTGTCGGGTCGACTGCGACTTGCATCGTCAAGTTCTGGCTGTCATGTGACTTGCACATTGTTCGGCAGCTATTTGGCCAGTGGCATGGATCGGCCTATGCTCCTGGTTCATTGGTTGACTACAATGGAACACCTTCAGCACAATTGCAAGATTTCGTAAGCCCCGTCGGAAACATGATTCGTCGGGGCGCAAAACATGATGAACTCTTGCGATTCGTGATCTTTTCCATCGGTAACTGATCTGTGCCATAGTGAGGCGCAAGTCTTGTCATGTCTAACCGAATCGCCGACTGATTTCTTCCACGACTTCGTGGGTCAGACGCAGAGTGATCCAAAAATGTCCGTCGGCGCCTGATCTGTGCCTGTCGCAAGGTCGACCTGACATCAGCATAACATGGAGCCAGAATCGCAAGTCGTCAATAATATCGGAAGAAAACTTAATCTCTCTTTTCATGCATTTCCACGAGTGTTTTTTTCATGGTTCATGACCATAACAAGTCTTATCTGCAACCTGTAATCCTTCGTTAAAACCATTAGAAGCCCGCCAGATTCTCCTTTTTGTCCTGTCATGTGTCGCCATCTAGTAGCATACGTCCACGGCCTCTAGCGGAGTGATATAGACTATTCTATTAGACTTTATCAGGGTAAAAGGTGGCATCACCTGACTGTAGTAAAGCAGCTGCGGACAATGCGATCAGTATGCCACGTCATTAGAGGAATAACGTTGAAAACAATTTGGAGACGTCTTTTCTGCCGTCATGTGGTGCCACCTGTTACCCTGATATGGTCTATTCGAATCAAAAACTGATGTTGATAAAACGGTTCCGCATCGTGCCACACCGTTTTCAGTGTGAACACTTAATACGAATTAAGGTTTAAATTCAATTCGAATTAAAACTAGTGTCAACAGAACTTTATTTCAACATTCAGCACATCGGGAACCATCAGACATTTACAATGTCATCTTGTTCGAGAAAAAGATTTTAAAATTTTTCCACAAGAAAACGTTTTCACTTGTTTGATGCAGGATCTGAAAGATATTGAAGACAACGGCATCACGTTCGATGATAAAAAATTATTCGGATCGGTTGTGTTCATTGCTGGAGATAATCTTGGGAGCCATGGCATTGGAGGTTTTCTTGAATGCTTCAGCAACAATGTGAAGTACTTCTGTAGATATTGCCTAATGACCAATGATGAATTCAAAGAGGATCCTCTTGGCCATGTTGACTTAGGAACACACCAGAGTTACAAGGCTGCTGTCCGTTACTTAGATGGACATCCTGATGTTAATAACCACCATGGCATCAAATCAGATTCAATTTTCAATCAGCTTCATCATTTCAGAATTGTGCAGGGATTGCCACCCTGTTTAGGGCATGACATATTTGAGGGAATTTTGCAGAGTGATCTATTTCTGTGCATTAAATACTTTGTGAAAAACAAAAAATGGTTCACTTTTGAACATTTGAACCATAGAATTGATAAATTCCCTTATAAAGGACCAGAAGGAAATGACAAACCAAATACAATAAACAGTGCTAGTAAAAAATTGGGGGGTCATGCTGTCCAAAACTGGTGCTTCCTCAGGTTATTTCCCTTTTTTGTTATGGACAAAATTCGGAACCCTGATGGTGATGTTTGGCAACTTATTCTTTTGTTTCGTGAAATTGTTGAGCATGTGTGTGCACCCAGGATATCAACAGGTCAGATTTCTCATTTGAGGCAACTTATCAGTGACTACATGGAACTCAGACTTAAGGTTTTCCCAGAAGTTGCTCTAAAGCCCAAGCACCATTATGTATCTCACTACCCTGACCTGATCATGCAGTTTGGGCCACTGATACGGGTTTGGACCCTCAGGTTTGAGAGCAAGCATAGCTTTTTTAAATGTGTTACTCGCCAAGCTCGGAATTTCATCAACATCACCAAGCTCCTAGCAGAACGACATCAGTTGTTGCAAGCTTATTTACTTGCAGGTCAGCTTTTCGATGGAAATATTCATTCAGATGGAGCAATTCCTTTCCACATAGAGCTGTACACAGAAAACATTGTTCGAGCCGTGCACAACTGTCATGAGTTATGTACCTTTACAAGAGACCAACAAACATGCCAAGCTCTTTATGTTTCCCAAAAAATTGTTGCATGTGGTATTACCTACAACAAAGGTGCATACGTAAACTTGACAGTATTGGTGTTGAGAATTTGGCAGATCTCAGTTTGTTGAAGGATGAGGATGTTGTGCCACCTCTAAACCTCATAGAGGCGAGAAAACGTCTTCGAGCAGTTGCTAGTACATCAAAAGGAAGCCAGATTTGGAAATCAAGGTCATATTTAGTGTATCCATAATGTCATTGGTAAGATGCGAAAAGGGCAGACTAACACACATCTTCAAGAAAATCTAAATATCTGTGGAATCCAAACTGTGATCCACCAAGATCCCCAAATACAACTGTTGACAAATATCTGTTGTCAACAGATATTTTCTGGATATGGGATGTTTCCAATAATTGACCACTTTCATTCATTAAAGTGCCTGTAACAGGGAAGGGGACAATCTGGGACTGTGTGAGATGTAGGTGTCCGATGGTGTATTTGCTCTGGCTGGAGTGTGCAACCAGAAAAAAAAATTTCATCAGCCAAACCTTTACAATGGGACTCTATGTGTCCTGTTTATAACCACTTTTTACCATTTTCCCGTCAACCAGGGAGAAGTGTCTAAATGAGGTGGTCGCAGAACTAGTAATACGCTAGATAGCGCTTTCAGTGTAAGACCCGAACTGCGTCATTTTGTAACGCATTTCCATTTATTTGAGATGTAAAAATAACCCATTTAACCTGGTCGCATTTCATTAAAACTTGCACCATTGTATGTCATATGAAATCCTCTATATTTCTGAATTGTTTTCTAACTGAAAAAATAGACAGAGTGGCGATAAGGACGACGTCATGTCTTTGGAAAATCCTGTAGAAAAATGTATTGGATGTTTTCAACATCGTGACGTCAACAGATGCAAAATGACGTCATGACGTCCTTTCGGGTCTTATACTGACAGCGCCGCCTTTTAACCTGCGACCACCACATTCCGTTCCTCCCAGATCAGAAATCGGATGATATTTCAATGCACAATGTGCATGGACATGTAATTGCAGTTAAACCCATACTGGACATAGACATGTATGTAAGTTAAACCCATACTGTACATGGAGGTGTATGCAAGTTCACATGTGTCCCGCATCAAAAGTAAAGCAAAAATTGTTTTAGTATCTCTGGTGTTTGAACAGGAATTTCACCTGTTGAAGCACTCAATGAAACGGCCAGGGGCCATTGTGCTCACCGTATACATCTTTTAGTAGGCAGGATCATGCTTAGTTTAGAGGTGAATATGGTGAACACAATCAGGCATGAAGACTTTTTTTAGATGTGTATTGATGTCAAGTAATAAGACAGGGCAGTATATATGAGTTTATGATCCAACCAATAATTGTCTATGACATCAACAAGATCAATATCGTGTGATTGCTAAGAGTCCCTGCAATAAAAAATTCATCGAAAAAAAGTCATTAATAAGCGAGATATTGCATGTCCTACTTTTTCAGTTTTGACTCCCTGGTGGCCAAATCAAGAATCAGATCAGGCCAAAATTCGGTGTCAGAGATTATCTGATGTAGGGGTTACATGTACCAACTTTCAAGTTCATAGCTTCAGCAGTTAAGAAACGTGCCATAGTTACACTCTAATGGCCAATTTACGCCATTTGACCTCTGTGACCTAGAAAAGGAGGTCAAATCCAAAAATCGTAGGACATGTGGTGTATCCTTGCTAGAAGTCCCTGCCATAAAAATTTCATCGAAAACAATTCACTCAAATAAGCAAGATATTGCACTTCTTCCTTTTTCCATTATGGCCCCCTGGTGGCCGAATAAAGAATCAGATCAGGCCAAAATTCGGCATCAAAGGTTATCTGATGTAGGGGGTTATATGCACCAAGTTTCAAGTTCATAGCTTTACTGGTTAAGAAATGTGCCATAGTTTACACTCTAACGGCCAATTTACGCCATATGACCTCTGTGACCTTGAAAAGTAGGTCAAATTGAAAACCCGTAAGACATGTGATGTATTCTTCCTAAGAGTACCTACCATAAAAATTTTATCGAAAACAAGTCACTTATAAGCGAGATATCACACTTTTTAGATATCCACTTTTGGCCCCCTGGTGGCAAAGTTGAGAATCAGATCAAACTGAAATTCAGCACCAGAGGCTATGTGATATAGGGGGTTATATGTACCAAGTTTCAAGTTCATAGCTTTAGTGGTTAAGAAACGTGCCATAGTTTACACTCTAACGGCCAATTTACGCCATATGACCTCTGTGACCTTGAAAAGTAGGTCAAATTGAAAACCCGTAAGATATGTGATGTATTCTTCCTAAGAGTACCTACCATAAAAATTTTATCGAAAACAAGTCACTTATAAGCGAGATATCACACTTTTTAGATATCCACTTTTGGCCCCCTGGTGGCAAAGTGGAGAATCAGATCAAACCAAAATTCAGCACCAGAGGCTATGTGATATAGGGGGTTATATGTACCAAGTTTCAAGTTCATAGCTTTAGTGGTTAAGAAACGTGCCATAGTTTACACTCTAATGGCCAATTTACGCCATATGACCTCTGTGACCTTGAAAACAAGGTCAAATTAAAAACCCGTATAATATAAAATGTATATTTGCTATGAGTACCTACAACAAAAGTTTTATCGAAAACAAGTCACTAATAAGCGAGATATCACACTTTTTAGATATCGACATTTGGCCCCCTGGTGGCCAAACAGAGAATCAGATCGGACCGAAAATCAGTGTCAGAGGTCAGCTGACCTAGGGCATTCTGTGTACAAAGTTTCAAGTTCATAGCCCTAGCAGTTAAGAAACGTGCCACTGTTAGGATACGACGACGACGACGACGACGACGACGACGACGACGACGACGACGACGACGACGACGACGACGACGACGACGACGACGACGACGACGGACACAGCGCTATCGTATAGACTCCCCTTACGGTGAGCCAAAAAGTCACAAAGTTCTTTAAACTATTCAAGACTTTTCAAAACCTGGATCCTGGATCCCCTTTGGGAATACCATAAATCGGAAAAGGTACTGAGCTACCAGCTTTAAACCTGCCCCCATCATCCGCCATCTCTGTGTCATTGTGCACTAAACCTGCTAAGAAAGCCCATCTTTTCTCTTTCAGGCCCGGGGTGGTCTAACTCTAATATTCCAGATTTTTTTGAGAAATATGTGAAAATAATGAAAGTGGTCGTTCAGTGATCCAAATATGAGACAAGAGATCCCCAATTACAAGTATCCTCAGTTGGCTGAAGGCTCAATCAATGGATGGCACACTGTTTTTTTAATACCTGAAGTTTGAAAGTTTTTCTAAAAAAAACATGAAAAAATGAGTTAGACCACTGGTTTTCTGAGGGGCTCATACATACCTGAGGCATTATAATTACTAATGATTAATTAAAAATTTGTCTCTTCCAGCTAATGTGACCAGAGCCAACTGATTGATCTTGAGATTGAACTATCCTTGGGCAAATATTCACAATGTTTAAGCATTTGTCTTTCCTTTTCCAGCCAGTGTGCCTACAGCTAGAAGCCAAGTGCCTGAAGTGATTGATCTTGATGAGACGCAACCTTTCAGCCCAACTGGATGTATGCCAACTTCTCCAACAATCCAGAGTGATGACACAGCTAGTAACTGCAGCACAATCCTCTATACATCTCTGAGTCAGAGTCCACCATCAAGGATGACCATGTGGCAAAGAAAATATGTGATTCCTTGGGAGAAATTACCGGAAAGACTTCTTGATAAATGTAAAAAAAAAATTCGAGCCAAGAAGGACGACAAAATCGACATGGTTCGAATTATTATGTATGATATTTTAGCACATGTGAGCAAAAAAGAGGTGATCAGGAAGGCATTGAGGGAGGTGGCAATAAGGATTGTCAGTCGATATCCAGACACGTTTCAAGATCTTGACACTAATAATATGACGGTGGGTTCTAGATATGAATCTATTTTGGATCGACTGGATTACAAGTTCTGGAATGCAACTCGCCCAAAATCAAGCAAACCTGAGCCTGGTTGTTTGAATGAGAAGAAAGATTGAAACGTAAAGCCAGTTCTACATCTGACAGCTGTGGATGTCAAAACTGGCAACCTGATATTGATGACAGAGCAGCCCAAGAAGAGAAGAGACTAGAACATCTGCTTCACCATGAACGTGGTGAAGTAGAATCAAAAGTTGATACTATTGATAACCTTATGCAGCAGTGCTTTCCTCCTCTCCGAGCCGATATAAATAGTGGAATGACTGTTGAAGCTGTGAAGGAACGTTGGCCAGTTCTGTTCAATGCGAAGTACTTCAATCAACATTTCGAGGCTTTGATGGGGTTCAGACTTCTGGATGCTTTCAACGAAAACCTATTGGGCAGAAACAGGGGCAACAGGATGTTCCATTTTTTCCATCAAACCCAGTCAAAGAACAAGCGTCTGGAAGATTGGTGTAGGAAGATCGATCTGACCGTAGACCAAGAAAAATCGATGACTCCACAGGTAGAAGGCATATTGTTGCTGCTGCTCGCATATTTTCGTGAAGAAGAAGACCAAGTTGTTCGATTCGTTGAGGTTTGTTGCAATTTCAAGCAATATTCTTTCAACTTTTTCCACCTGTCCCAGTTGGTCCGTCATGTCCCTCCGTCACTCATGAAACATAAATGAACTTTCACCTTTGTTTTGATATGGTTTGGTGTGGTATATTGAAGGCTACAAATGTTTTCCTTTGGCTTGGGCCATAAACTCAGCTGAACCATTGTATGTTTGAACATAGGTGCATCTCACTATATCTTCACTAAATTGCTTAGCTGGATTTCACCTACTTTTCAAGGCCACAGCATTTGAATCGGACAAAGCTTTTTTGCGCATAAAATTTGTTGATTATTACTGGGACACCATGATATGATGTATTTAAGGATGTTTGCAGGGCATTTCAGGACACCTTTACTAAGCTTGACAATTTGAAGATGTCCAGTAAATATATTTTGAATAAATTTAGTTGGTCAAAGTGTGGAAATCGTTTGAATCTCTATAGGGCAAGTTCTAGAGCTAGGTGTCTATACAAAGGCAAAATCCATGTTACTATTCTTCTGGTTTATGGTTGATTGCTGTGAAATGCTTTTTCAGGGTTCTGCAACATTCTCGTCCATTGAGAAGGAACTGCCAAAGTCTCCTTGTTTGATAGTAAAAGGTAAGCTCTAAGGCGACATCTACACATGGAAACCTGTGGAGAAAAATGTTTGCACCCAAGGAGTATTTCACTCAATTTTTAAAGGGGTATTTACCCTCAAGGGGTATTTTACACTCGTACTTTTTTTATGGTGGAAATTGAAGTGCCGATGGCTTGGCCTCGAAGGATGATTTTTCGTGCTTTGCAATATGAATGGTTCTTCAGTCCCTCTGTAAAAAGATGACCACGGCTGCAGTAATTTCCCTCAGTGGACGGCTGGTTATATTCATCGCATTCCGCCCTGATTTCCTTAGTAATTTGAAACTTGCACATGCCTGGCGGGAAAATAGTACATCGTAATGCAAATGCACTATATTTTGCAATTTGCCCACCAGGGAACACTGCGCTGGTCGAGAGAAACCAAGATGGTGCGGCCCAAAAGGAATACCATGAATATTTAAAGTTGAAGTCCCATGAATTTTCGTGTTTATCTATGTAGTTAGTAAATTTGCCACAAGAGGGCGTATGAACTCTCATGAAAGAACGATGACTCATCAAAAAGCGAGCATGGGAAATTTATATTTCATTATCCAATGAGATCTGGCATTGGGTCCTCAGTGCCATCTGGTATGAATAAAATGTACTACTTAATCATATCCATATGCAAGATTTTCACACCGCCATCATTACTCGTAACGAATAATGATGGTGGCCAAATCCATAGGACATCCACGTAAAGCCTAACTTGGTTATTTTGGCCTAATTCTATTGTTACCCTCCAGTTTTGATATTCCAGGTAAATCTCCATTTAATTCTTCCGCGGCGTACCTGATTGGCATCGAGGGAAAAGTGGTGTGCTCAGCCAGTTCATTTCTTGAAGGACAAAGGATGCTCTATGAGTCATTCTACATTTTCAACATGGAATACCCAGAGAAAGCACCAGTTACATTTGATTTCATTCAAAGGTAGGAAAACTATATTTACTTTTCTAGAGAATGGCATTATATTGCATTCCATAGCACCTTTTACTGCAGTCAACCAAAGGCTTGCGGAGAACACTGATTTCAGGACTTGTTTTTCAATGTTTTGGAAGATCACGGGTTTCAAGCCAGCATTGCAATGGATGCCACTTTTATTTGTTTTCATCTCAAGAGCTGCTAAATGCACACAGCCCAACTCAGGCAGATGTGCCTAAGACAAAAGACAAAATCTAAAATTCAGCCATTCTCCCATCCACGGATGGGGTTTGGGAGTGGCGGGAGGGGAATGTTGGATGATTTCAGGGCTCTTATGTGAGGGAGGTGATGGGGTGGTGGCTACATTTCAGAAAAACGAAGAATAAACCGATACATGATGCACACAAAATGGTGTCCACCAAAATACGTTAGAAGTCTTAAACTGCTTGCGCTTTGTGGAAAAACCGCTAAAAATCCTGCAAGAAAAATTACGAAACCCCGTACTGCACATCTACAAAATGTAAAAATAAAGTCACCGGAATTATTTTTTTATTTCATGCCTTCATTCGCTAAAACTTCGTCTAGATCACTGACCGGAACCGCGACTCCAGACTGGGCCGTAATGCATACACAGTGTACAGAGATTTACATTGTTGTATCTGGGCACCGGTTGTAAATGGGGGGAAGAATTTGCCTCCTAACACAAAACTCTCCGCCGAGCCCCTATCGGGCGTGGCTGAGACTAATAATAATGATAACAGAAACGGATCGTGACTAAGTGAGATTTCTTACTTTTTTGGTTTTCACTTTTGACACCCTGGTGGCTTAACGAGTGTCATATCAAACTGAAATTTTTGATTCAGAGGTCATCTGAGGTAGGGGTTCATTGTTGTAATGTTCCAGTCAGAATAAAGATTCTTCAAACAATGACAGTGTTACAGATCGGTAGCTTGTTTAGTCTTTGCTTGTACATGTACTTGACAGTTTAAGTAGGCCAATATTTTGGTGAATCATAACAGGGGTTTTTGTCTGTGCCGTGCCCAATCAAGGTCGTCATTTCTTATTTTAGCATGTGATTAGATAATGTTTGATGATATGTTTTGTAGCTCGACATTAACGCTATGACAACGAAATATTATTGATGTAGGCACGAGTTTCATAAGGTGTACTTTGATGTATTATGTCATTTCGCATATAAAAGTTATGGACCAGCTGACCTGCTGACGTGGACTGTTGCTATGCGATTAGAAAATATTTGGGTCCATACGTGGCCTTCGGGGAGAGTTCTGGAATAGCTGTCCGTACGACAACACCTGTACAGGAAACGCTGCTGTTCTCGTTTCTCGTTTATCATCTATCATCTATCTCGTCTATACAACCCTTATATATTTTGGAAGCCCAAGAATTACGTTTTTAAGTAAAGTACAAATAGTGATTTTCTTGTTTTGTCGGATTCACAATCCTAGAGAAACCTGCAGTTCCTTCTACAGACGTGCTCTCCAGTAGCCTTCTATCGACTGCTGGATGGGAGCAAGATCTTCGGAAAATACGTAGCTAGCAAACTTCAACAACTGCGTTTTTTAGTGTTAAAGAACTAATCTCAAAGTTTTCGATGTCAACTGTCCATCTTGATCACAGAGTGACCTAGTCTCGTTCTTGGAACATTCATCATTGTTTGAAGAATCTCTATTCTGACTGGATTACTACGTGACGGATGATTCTCTTCAACGGTATAATGTTCCAAGTTCAAAGCCGAAGCGTTTAAAGAAACATACCCCTCTTTTTACCAAATTGTCACAATTGATGCCACCAGTCACTGGGCTATTGTATAGACTGGTGAGCCAAAAACGCTGGTCAGAGAGGTATCTGTTATTGAAATAATGATAATATGATCATTAGTTGAGTGCCCGGTTGTTAAAAACAAGGTAAGTCACTCACTTGGCATTTACCTTAACTTGGCATTATCTCCATGAAAGCAAGTATAGATTAGATCAAAGCAATAACTGATTAAAGAAATAATGGGTAATTGATGCTTTTTGACCTCTTTGACCAGTAGTAGTAATGAAATGTGCGCTGCTAACATATGACGCCGTGACAAGGACGACGACGGACACAACTCCACTGCACCAGCTCCCGAGGGGAGCAAAAATGGCAACACATGCAATTTATATTACAATCAAATAGCATTTAGCAAATAGTTTACAGGACTATCAATGTCTTCCAACAACAGTATATTAACACAGTTCGTTTTAAAAAAAATAATACAGCTCTCTCTGTCATGTGGCCAGTTTCAGCATCCCCTCCCCATTTCACTTTCTACACTCTTGGCAAAAAAGTTACAGCAGAGTCATTTGATAGGAATAATAAACACCTGAAAATGAGTATCATCTCCTTCCAGTCCTCTTTCTTCAACATATCATAAGCTCTAGTATTACTTACAGACCCTACGTGTCAACGTGAGGAGAATCATTTTCGGGTGGTGCATCTGCTTAAACTTTTTCATGTCTATATCCAAACACGTCAGTCTTACCTGCAAAAACCAAACATACTTTGTATTTAGGAGGCATACTACAGCAGAACACAAAATTTCAAGATAATATGGCCAGGGGCCATGTGCTCATCTGTTATCAATATGAAAAGGCCAGGGGCCATTGTGCTCACCGAATAGATATTTGGCGGTTAGCAATTCATGCAGGTTAACCCTTTAGCTACTACGGATCCTACAATTTTATCTGCTGCTCACTGAAGTTGTAAAGCCAAATCATGATTTTGACTAGGTAAAAAACTTTTGAAAAAAGAGATACAAAAAGTTGACTTTCATGTACAACATGTATTGTTTATTTTGTAGCTAATAAACATACCTACATTATTACATGATCATTTATTCATTTTAACCCCTTGTAAGCGAGTCCATTAACCCCTAACATGCCATTTTGGATTTTTCTGGATATCTTATAGATTTGATTATTTTACATTGAAATTTGGTTGATGTTCACCTGAGGACAAAAATACATACTTTTTATTGCACAACAGTAGTGGACAGCAGAATTAACCGCCTAAGTGCTACAACAGAAATACGGAAATTCGATGTGGATTCACTGAAAGTAGAAACATTTGTTGGAGTAAATTACTGAATCATTGATGACATAAATGGTTGATTCTATCATCCATATCAAAGAAATAACTGGAATTAACCCTTTTATGCCTAAATTAACCCCCTGTGGACCAAGACAATACATTTACAGTGAAAATCAAGTGAATGTGAAAATGAGCCCATAGAGGATTTCACAACTTAGGAGAGTAATTCAGGAGAGAAAATAGCCCTATGCGTGAGCTATTGCAGAATTTTACCCTCTCCTTCAGTGAACATTTAGGAATGCATGATATTCCTGGAAGCATCCTGCATTTCTGCATAGGTTCACTTCACACACCCTGCATCCAAACTTTGTTTCAGGGACATGGCCGCCAGCAGTTTTGCGTTTAGCTTCAGAGCACTGTACACATACTCTTTTTCTACCACTGAAACAGACTTTTGTGTGACCAGGCAATGCATTATCTTGGATAACTTCAATGACAACCCTCTCGCCAATTGACCCCCGAGCTGGATTTTTTCTTCCTGAGAATCCGTCAACCATCTGATGGACAAGTGCTAATTTGAACTTCTTCAAAGAATATTCCCTAGTTTTTCTTGGCAGTGGATGATTTGATTGTAAGCAGAGAATATAGGCATTGACGACAGCCACATTCAGCATAGCCCAGAACAGGTACTTCCACCATTTTTTCCCAGTGCGCGCAACTTTGAAGTAGCTACGCAACTGGTCTGCATGGTCAACGCCACCCATGTACTTGTTGTAATCTACTACAACGTTGGGCACATCGATAATTTCATTCGACCTGTACCTTGTCCTGGGCTTCCTTGTGTTACCAGCACCATGGTAAGTAGAAACAAAGAAAACATCCCTGCGTCTATCCCTCCAACAGCAGGCCAAAACTTCCTCTGGATTTTGCCACTTTATGTTATGGGCATAATCTAGCTGTGGCCTTGCAATTTCTGAGGGACAGTCTTGTCTGTTTGTTAGTACCACAGTAGTAGGTTTCATTTTGCTTCAGATCCAAGGCAAGAGTAACTGAGCTGAAGAAGTTGTCGGCATGAACCCTTTGGTTTTTCATCAAGTAGTCACGCATCAAAGTCATGACAACATTATGTCCAAGACCATGGGCCATATTTGGGTTATCATCACCTGCTGCCGCTGCACCAGTGTAGACCTCAAATGCCAAGATGTAGCCAGCATTTGAGTCGCAGAGGCACCATATCTTGATCCCCCACTTTACAGGCTTTTTTGGCATGTACTGTTTCCAGGCAAGTCGACCATCAAACTTGACCATGGCCTCATCAACCGAAAGGTTTTCACCTGGTGTGAAAATTCTAGGAAAGTTTTTATTCAACACAGCCAAGAGAGGCCTCACTTTATCAAGTTTGTCATTCCTATCAACAATGTTGGGATTACTACAATGCAAGTACTTGCACAATCGTTCATACTGGTTCTTGGAGAAAACACGACTTATGTAAGGATCCCCCAAAGCTGAGTCAGTGCTCCAGTAATCAGCATATTCTGGGTAATCCTTGATGCCCATGAGAATGTTTATTCCAATGAATGCTTGCATTTCACGACCTGTTGTGGGCGTCCAATTCTTATTGGATGTCTTATGCGGGTTGGTTGGGTCAGGCACATCAGGGGGACTGAGCTTGGCTGCATATAAGTTTGTGTTTTCAACAAGGAGATCAACAAAGTTGTCCCCAAGAATAGACAATAGAAATTGGAGGGCATTTGCATCAAATCCAAGACCACAGTTCGGACCACCAAGTGTTTATGGTTGCAAATTTGGTTCTGCAATCTGATCTGTCCAATTTTGAGGGGGGTTCACATTGCCACCACCCTGTGCCTGTCCACGACCTCTTCCTCTTCCTCTACCTCTTGCACCAGCCTGGCCACGGCCACGTCCGCCTCGAGCTGCTCGTTGACCCTGTCCACGCCCACGTCCACGACCTCTTCCGCCTCTCCCCGGGCTTGATTTTGACCTTGTCGTGGCACTGCACCATCTTCATCAGATGAAGAACTTTCGGATGGCAGCCCAGCTGATTCTGAAGATGAGTCTTGCATGTCAGGCGTTCTGTAATCAGAATCATTGCCATCATCGCTGTTGTCATCATCCCCATCATCTGACTCTGCCAGTCCCTCATTGTCAGAAGCCAGTGTCGACACGTCCTGAAAGTGAAAACAAATCAAACAATCAAATTGAATATTTGCAGACAGAAGTTCAAATTCAAATTCATCACATGGATCACAATTACATTAGGCCCACTTTCAAAAGCCTAGCCTAGCTGATGTATCTATTATATATGTATCATGCATGCTAAAACCTGTTGCTATGCAACGCAACTTCCGGGTTCATGGCGACCTAATTATTTGTGCATGCTGTCAGATTCACGTGGCTACAAACTATGATTAGGGGTCTAAATAGATAGTAAAATGTACTCACACATCATTGAAATGTTGTTTTATCCCTTTCACGTAAGATTCAGCAGCTTGTTTTCATCAGAAATCACTTCGAAATCGAAAAATGTCCGGGCACATGCATCACAACATACTTGTTACACACACATGTGATGACGAAAATAAACAATCGATAAACATGCCAGAAATTCCTTCAAAATCACAATTTCACACACTCACATTCACTCCACAATGTATTTCGATATCGGATTCATCTAATTCTACGATCCCTTCCGAATCCTCCGACTCATCAAGCATCAAAAGTGCCTCGTCAAGATCCAACATCCGCTTCGGTCGTTTCGCCATGTTGCCGCTTCAAACGTATATTACTCGATAAAAATGTATTACAATCACCCTACGAACCAGGTTTATCTCGTTATTTAAAGTCTAAACCTTGTCCCTATTGTGCGTGATGATCATTATACAGCTACGTAAGCGTGTGGCGGGCGTTTTAAACAGGGGCGGCTACGGGCGGATCAGTGAGGAGCCGGCCGGGCAGCTACGGGCGGATCAGTAGCTAAAGGGTTAAGAAACAATCGGCAATCGGGCAAGTAGTAAAGCAATAATCACATTCTTAAAGTTTTCAGATTTGGCCCCCTGCTGGCCAAGGAGTGAATCAGATCAAACCAAACTTCGGCCTTGGAGATCACATTTAGCAATTCAAAAATTGCTGCATCATCATGATACATGCATATTAATCGCGAAAGTTTACAACTAAGTGTAAATTGAAATTTATTATCCTAAAGTCTTAACACTAAGGCATTCCATCCCATTGGGGGATGGGAACGACAACCTTTGGTTGACTAACCCCCTCCCAATGGGCAGTCAAATACCACACCATAGCCCTAATTTCCTCCTGTGCTGGATGCTGAGATCCCCCCATCAAGAAATCGACCCGTTCGGAAATCCAGGTGTTGCCTGGTAGTAATCCTCATGAGTCCAACTAGGGCAATTAATTGCACAAGCCGCGTGCTCCAGTTTTGGGACAACCTACAATATATGACGGTTTTCACTGAACTCATTCCCAGAAACAATGCTCTGATTGAAACGTACCATAGTTACACTCGAACAGCCAATTTACACCATTTGACCTCTGTCACTTTGAAAATTAGGTCAAAGCAAAAACCGGTACGATATGTGATGTATCCTTGCTAGGAGTACCTACCTTAAAAATATCATTGAAAACAAGTTACTAACAGGCAAGATATTGTACTTTTTACTTTTTTAAATTTTGGCCCTCTGGTGGCCAAGTCGAGAGTCAAATCAGACTGAAATTCAGTGTCAGCGGTAACATGACGTAGGGGGAGTCATGTGTACCAAATTTCAAGTTAATAGCTTCAGCGGTTAAGAAACATGCCATATTTACACTCGGCAACGGCAAATTTACGCCACTTGACCTAAGTGACCTTAAAAATTATCTCAAATCAAAAACCCGAATGATATGTGATGTATCCATGCTAGGAGATCATAAAAATATTGAAAATGAGGCACTCATAAGAGAGATATCACCCTTTTTAGGTTTCAACTTCTGGCCCCCTGGTGGCCAGGTCAAGATTCAGATCGGGCCAGAAATCATTGTCACAGGTCAGCTGACCTTGAGGGTCCTCTGTACAAAGTTTCAAGTTCAAAGCCAAGGCGGTTAAGAAACGTGTTGCTGATTTTGAAACAGGATATGGCGACGACGGAGGACGGACACTGCGGTGTTGTATAGACTCCCCTACGGTGAGCCAAAAATTAGGCACTTATTATGACTTCCTTGTAAAACTGTGCTGACAACAGCCTAAAGAAGTGTTTTATATATATGATGCCCTAATATGTTCATGACCTGACCATTACAAGCGCGAGAGTATAGATGGTGTTTTTGTATTGGTCTATGGCTCGTTTACGTTATGCCCAGCTTTGCTGTATTGCCGCAAGGGAGTAGCTAGGGTCAATGCATCCAGGATTTCAGTACACAACACAAGCATAAAAATCCTACACTAACGACGCAGTGGACCGACCTCGTTCCTCACCCTTACCAATGCCACTAGTGGTGAGCTTTCTGGGGGTTTTGTACCGACGGCCGAGACAAGACCACAATTGATTTTTTAAGCCTTTTAGCAGTTAAATTGTCAATGTTTGACCGCGACGCATCAAAGAATGCGTGGAGTTGTGAAACTGAAATTCGGATATGATATACGGGTTAGTCTTGCGAGTAACTGGTGCGATTTAAATTGGTGATTGACCACGGAATTTTTTTTTAAAAGACAAGTTTGACACAAGTGGACATTTTTACCCATTTCGGCTATTTTCACTCCAAATTTGAACCATCAGGTTGAACTATGGCCAGTTTGTCAAAATTCAAAATTATTTTTTTTACCAAACAATTTATTTATATCTGTAGACTTGCCACAGCAAATATTTTTTCAATACCTCTCCAAATATGTACCTGAGAGTAAAAAACATGCACTCGTCTAATTGATAGGCCTCGACCCTCCAACCTATGAATATTCATTAGTGGTCTTGTCTCAATGAAGGTACATTTCAGGGGTTAACATTTTGAGAATTTTTTCAAACGAATGTACATGACATCCCACAACTCTCCAACAAAGGAAAGTCATATCTGGACATTTTTGGAGAAATGAGAGACATTTCAAAGAGTGGTACACTGTGCCAAAAGCGACGAAAGAGGACAAAATCGACAAAGAGTCATGATTTTGCTGCAAAATCATAAGACCAGCCCTGGCCAGAATAAGCAAGCTATGGAGCTGAAACTTTAGGATGTGATTTAGGAATATCGTTGCTGCTTAGGGCACAACTTTCAGAATCAAAGCCTAAGTAGTTTCAAAGAAATTACAAAATGAATGGCAACACAACAAGACTTGTAAAAATGAAACCGAACTTAGACCGGGGGTAGGTTGACTCATATTTGGGTCAAATTAAGTTTTTTTCTCATTATTTTAGCTTGTTTTGACCTTAAATCATCAGCAATACAATATTCTTAATGAATTAGAGTGATTTGAGCACATTCAAATTTTTCACTAAATTGACCCAAAATGTAGTGTAAATGGAGACAAGACCACACATGATTTTTTAAGCCTTTTAGCAGTTAAATTGTCAATGTTTGACCGCGACGCATCAAAGAATGCGTGGAGTTGTGAAACTGAAATTCGGATATGATATACGGGTTAGTCTTGCGAGTAATTGGTGATTGACCACGGAAATTTTTTTTTAAATTGACAAGTTTGAGACAAGTGGACATTTTTACCCATTTTGGCCATTTTCACTCCAAATTTGAACCACCCCCTATGGCCAGGTTGTCAAAATTCAAAATTATTTTTTTTACCAAACAATTTAGTTATATCTGTAGACTTGCCACAGCAAATATTTTTTCAATACCTCTCCAAATATGTACTTGAGAGTAAAAAGCATGCACTCGTCTAATTGATAGGCCTCGACCCTTCAACCTATGAATATTCATTAGTGGTCTTGTCTCGACCACAACGAATTGGTGGGTGAATGCAGTACCGATAGTTTATCAACTGGCGGGAAGGGGTGCTGTAGTAGAAATAACACTGTGTGATTTATTTTCACTCAATAGCACAAATGAGGTAGTCATATTCCCAGTTTCCTGATGTAACAAAGTATATAGTACAAAGATTTTTGCATTTAATCGATTTGATTGTTGTTTTTTCACATGTAGGTCAACTAACATTCAACACAGCGTGCACATAGGCCATATAAACCATGGGAGAAATGCCGTGTAGGAAAGAACTGTATAAATATCAGCTACGTATTGTGTATGCCAAAGCGGTCTATGTTGAGCATTCTTATTCGGCGACAGAAAATGCCCTTACAGTTTCATTATAGCAGTGCCCATTCACAGCGGGAAAATCCTCAAGAGCGTCAGTGCGTCACGTCAATCAGTTTCATAGAATGACTGAAGACGGCGCCAGCTTTGACCTCTATAGCACCTCCTGCATTCGCGCCACTACTTTTTTCGTCTGCTAGACGGACTGAACACCTTACTCGAGTCAAGAAATGAACTTGGACGATTTCAAAATGGCTGGCTTTGACCCGTTGCTGCCGCAATGGTAGGCATTTTCATCGATAATTCGAAGTTTTAGTGGGATATTAGCCCCCATTCCTGCTCAACCGGAAGCAGTAATACACAAAGTTTGCAATGCAATCAATTTTCATTCGTAATTTTTTCGAAAAATCGAGAAACACAGCTGTTAACTACAGGTACTCAGGCGGCACATATATCTTGCATGCTCGTGTTCAAGGCTGCTTGTAGAAACGAAAAGGGTGATGAAATGGACATACTCCTTTTTTGAAGGGCTGTAGTGCATGACGCATGTGCATTGTGGGCATAATTAGTGGTAATGGCGGCGTCAGGGCCTATGACGCCACTGTAAGTGCCATTTGACCTTGATGTTTTGGAATTTTGTGCCCTGGACCCTGTTAGACAAAATAAAGCCGTTTCCTGGAATTCTAATGAACACTTGCCCTGTCTAGTGGTTATTTATAAAATAGAATATGCAAATTTATTGTGCAAATGTTTTGCATTTTAGAATTGACCTTGACAAGCAGTTGGTAGTAGACCCCGCAGGGATTTGCTAATCAATGACCAGGATGGTGTACAATAGGAATGTAGGCCTTACAATACATGCCCTATGTCCCAGGCTAAGGTTTCTTGATCACAATAAAGTTTGAGCTGTTGCTCAGTATACTTTGTGAATAGGCTCAGAATACAGTGGTTGTCAGATTGTACAGGGGAATCTATAATTTACGTAGGCCTATTCAACAGGAAGAAGTTCAAGAATATTCATCGTTGAGCAGATAAATAATGAACTTTCAACTTTGTATGACAAAAAGCCTTGTTCACACCGACTAGCGTGATGATACAACTTGCTTAGGCCTACTCATACCACAATTAGTTCTAACTATTTTAGTTTTTAAAATTTCAGGTGCAGTGGGGAAGGCAGAGATAATTCTGAGATTCAAGTTCTAGGAGTAGGAGGTGAGATTTGACGAAAAAATTAGGATGCAATTGCAATCCCATTCCTTTATCATGATAAAAATGAAACAATCATATGATCTGATGAAAATACTCTTTCAAAATTGATGTTTTCTCTTTCTTGCTTTCTCTTTTTTCAGGTGATGTTGATGTGCCAATGGCCTCTGGCGACAATGGGTCCATGCCAGTTCCAGGAGGTGAGATTTGAGGAGAATAAGAAAGTCATATTAAGGACTGTTTTGTCAACTTGTACTTTGAGGAGGAGGCCATGCACCACGTAAAGTATATTCTATATTCTTCACTTCAGAATCAGCTCCATGCCCCAATTGAATTCGGGCTTTGCTTCAGCGCCTTAAAGCTGTTTCCAACTTCAATGGAAAGAATTGGAGAAGAGGACAGTTGAGAGCATGCTCATGGTTTTTGCAGCCAGGTATGTTATCATGACCATTAAGGAGAGCTATAGATGTTCCAGCTTCGCTGGGATTCTCAAAGAGAGTATTGCGTAGAAAGAAAAGTGTCTGTATTGTATGACACCTCATTACTCTCTTCGTTGCGTTATCTAAGGAAAATGCCGCTTAATAATACAATTACCGCTGAGTTTGTCAACAGATCGAGAGTTACTGCCTAGCGAACGAGAAGAAGAAGTACAATTATTGTGCTACATGAACATTGTATGATATATTATTCAACAGTTGTCTCTGTTTTCTGATTCAAACCGTCGTTTAGATATTGTGTTGTGCCTACAATTCTTTTTCATTTGCAGTTGATATTGACGTAAACCCTGGCTATCTTGATATTGTAACACAGCCAATGGACTTTAGCACCATTAAAAGCAAACTGGAGGTAGGCATTATTACTTGAGGATGTGTCTGTGCTTCATTATACATTTGAGGCATGTTCCCTTACCTGTGTCAAACATAATAATGGCAAATTCTCTAATGGCGCTGCAAGCTTCAGACTGGGATAACACAATACTCATAAATTCTACTATGCATACCCACTGCACCTGTGATGAACTGTAAAAATATGATTTTGTTCCAGAGTAACCAATATTCGTCTATGGAGGAGTTCGATAGAGACATGTTGCTTGTCGAGCAGACCTGCTACTCCTACAACCCTCCAGATGACCCTTTAGCCTCGGATTGCAGACAAGTTTTTGCATTCTACAAGAGGGAACATCGGAGAACATTTAGTCGTTTCCATAAGGTACATGTAATAGTACACTGATAGATTTATTTTCAGAATATTTCAAAGTTATATTGAACTGCTTTGTGTATTTGACAAAAAAGCAATTTTCGTAGTCATGATTACTGAATCTACTAAGGGATTTACATGAATAGTTTCATGTATATATTTGCTGATATTATTTCAATGCAGGTTGAAACTCCACTCACACGCAAAATAAAGTTTCCAGTCGGGGATGTATAGAGAGCACGGATGCTCATTCATCTGCAATGAAGGTGATCTTTAAGCAAGTTGACCGCCTGGATCAGTCCATCGACGACAAGGAAAACACTTTTGAGACATCTCAATGCCAATGTAAGTGCCACAATATTTGACCATCTAATTGTTGATTCTCTTTGTTCTCAACATATTAAATGGTGATAATGATTGATGTTTCAAAAGCTAGTCAATGAAGCACCATTACATTGTAAATCTTTCTAAGTCACCCTCTTGATTGAAAACCAGACGTTGTCTTTCTTCATCCACAGATTTCATTTATGGAGCATCTTAAAGAAGGAGAAGAGGAAGTGGAGAAGAAATGTCGACGTGTTCAAGTTAAAAAAGTAAGTACCGGTAATGACTGTTACTAGTTTAGTTTGACACACTAGATACCTGGAGTACAGTCGAATCTAGTCATAACAATTAGGCTTATGGCAAAAAGCCACCAATAATATTATCATGCTAGATCCCTGATCTGCACATTGTCTTACTTTACATGTTGGAGCGAAACTTGGTAATATAAACTAAGAAAGAAAACGTCAGGCTCAGGGTTTTGACTACTTACTTGATGAATTGGTGAGGCCTCTGCCCCAGACACAAATGTACAGAATTTTTCACGGATTCCTCTGTTTATAACTTTACTTTTCATTGAATCACTTGTTAGAGCATTTACTCCACAATGAAATTATATGATTTGCACTTTTTGCTCTTTTTCAGACGCCCAAGGAGACCCCAGTAAGAACTTTACCAACCAAACACACAACAAGTGACTTTCTGAACTCTGATAAAGTGCATCTATCATATCGGACTAAGAAGTCAAGACACGAACAGACAATGGCAGCTTTACGAGACATTCATGGGAATGGCAAGAATGACAGACCAGTAAAAGATGGACTTTGGCACAGTTTGACCACAATTTGTGAACCGAATGAATTGTCAGATCGAATAAAAAGAAGCAAAGTCTGTAAGAAAATTTTACCTGTTACTAAGCCACCAATTGAAAGTGAAACTGAAAAACTTCATCCATAAAAGTAATGTACAAGGATGGCCTTGTAAGTAAAAGGAAATATTGTGCCATACGGTCTGAGTGTAAAAACCTCTTACCATATTCTAATCTAATTGATAGGATCAATGAGTTGCATATGTCTGAGAATATTATTCCTCTTGACGGTGTTCCAGGCTTCCATAGGAAATTTGAATGCTTTCTGCTAGAGATTGCTGAAATATATCTCAGTATTGATGAGCATTTGACAAAAAGAGGTTGTGGGTTGAATTGGTTTGGAAAGGAGCCAGGTCATTTTGTTATAGCTTTAGGTGCTGATGGTGCTCCATATGGGAAATTCCAAACTACTACTTCTTTGCATGTTTCATTTTTGAATGTTCAAGAAAAAGTTGCCAGTTGTGACCACAATTACCTTGTTTTTGGGGCAGATGTTGATGAAGGCCACCCGTGTGTGATGGAATATGTAAAAAAATTGTTTGAAGAAATGAGGGAAATTGAAACTAAATCTTATGTTGTAAATGAATGTATAGTTAGATTTTCTCTTGAGCTTATCCCCTCAGAAAAAAAATGGTTGGCGACTATAGCAGGGGAACTTAATAATGCGGCTACCTACCCATCCACGTTCGCTAAAATTCATAAAGATCACCTTGGTAACCCTAATCAGGTTGTTAATGATACAATTCCGCTATGGAAATATTCAGATCGATTAAGTCATGCTGAGAGAATCGACACACTTAAAACAAAAAAAACTGATCGCAGCAAAATTTTGAAAGAAATTGCATCCTTAGGGTCACGACAAGAATTCGCCCCTATCATTGGCGATTATATAGACAAGGCTAAGATTGATCCCTTGCATACTAAAAAAAACATGTGTCAGCAAATGAACAATTTGATACTTAAGGAAGCTATTTCACGCTCTGACCAGGTTATTTTCAAAGCCTCTTGTTTAATGGAAAGTCCTGTTTTTTTCTTGTTCTCCATTTGGGAAATATTGATTGCTATCAGAGATGTTCTTAAAGCCGGTAAACTGTATATACGTTTGAAAAAAATGGTTTGCATTGAATAGAGTAAAACAGGGGAATTCTTTGTCATGTGATGTTAGATTTACTGGCGAAGACTACTGGAAATTCTGCCAAGAGTTTGGACATCTTATCAAATCCCTTGAGCCGGTTGGTGGTTGTGAGTCAATGAACAATCAATGCCTTTTCAAGTCATGTTTACTGCATTTCATTTGTACTACAGGGAGAGACTGTATAGCATTGTTTAGTAAGTTCAAAACCAGCCAGTTTGACATGAATCAATTGAAAAGACTATGTGAGTCATATCTAGCAGCATATGCCTTGTTTCCGACTAATGTATCTTTGACCACTTGGCATGTTGGTTATATTATTCCATATCATTCACAGATCATGTTCGATACTTTTGGTGTTGGTTTAGGTTTGAATACCATGCAAGGCAGGGAAGCCAAGCACAATCAGTTGTTGAACTATGCAAAGTTTTCTACCCCTCAACACAAGAGGGAAGCTATTTTTAGGCATGAGTATACTCATTTGGTCTGCCTTAAAAAGACGAGTCCTGAATATGTCGCAAAATCAATGTTTCGAAGCAGGGATTATATAAAGAATAATGTGAAAGTTGTTAACAAGGAGGGTCATTGTGAATGTGGTGTTAAATATGAATCATCCATGTGTTTCTATTGTAACCATAGAGTTGTTTCATTAATCAATGATTCATGTTTAGCCAAGTCAGTACATAGTGATTTGAAGCAGTTTCTTGGTATTACATAATCAGAATTTGAGAACTTGTACAATTGAGGAATAATTGAACCCAAAGCGGAGGATCTGTTGAGATACTCGAGGGTGAAACTAAGATGCCCTTTTGTATGATATTTTGGGCGCAGATTTGCCCAACCTGGATTTCCACTTTCCAGTTTACATTGAGATTGTATCTCACAGACAAAGTTCCGATCTTACCTGCAGTACCCTGCAGTATGCCTGTGCAAGGTGTCTCATCAAAAGTTTTATACACGTTTGAGGCAACTAGTGAATGATAAAGCGATGTTAAATTATGGTTAGTTCTGATAATTCAAAATAAAAATGAATGTTGTGTAGTACCGTGCACCTTTAAATTTGTAAAAATGATTAATGATGAGTCAGATGTAATCTAATGTTAATATGTTTTTTAATTTTTTTAAATGAGTAGATATAAAGATGGTGTTATAAAAATTGCCTCTTTACAGTTTCAAATTAATCTTATTCATCCAAATGGCCACAGAATGTGATGTGTTGATTGTTTTACCAATGGTTGATATTTTTTAACTTAAAATAAAATGTTGAATTTCAATTTTTGTGTTGATGTCTTCAGAAATGATTTTTTTCTTCTGATTATCAATACCGGCAACTAAGTGGGGAGATTTTTCTAATCCGGGGAGGGGGAATGGCATCACATCACACTACATGTACCACTGCAATAAGTGGGAACAACAATTTGTTTACTGGGCAACACCATATTTATTCAAAACCTCGTAATAAGCAGATACAAAAAGCCTCTTGCCCGTCTTGTTGTACCTAACAGTGAATGGTCGCATCTCGTCCACCACTACATTCATCTTGTTTCCCTGAAATGAAAAAGAGGAATCATTTAGGGTCATTAGATTAAATTTCCAGCAACTGCAATAGATTAGGCCTATAGATTATCAATGGAGTGGATTTCAAAAAGGGGGGCAGGGGTCATTTGTCAGAAGTCAAGGGTAGGCCTACTTCACATAGATCCAAATGTCTGTCGGGGAAATGTGAGTCCTAGAATCCAACAATGCATTTTACCTTCCGATCACTCTTCCTCAGGAGGTCTTTCCTATCATGGCCCTCCTCCATCCCCCAGAAATTAAACAACACCACCACCTTCTCCTTGCTTGTTATAGTAAGTGTTGTGGTTGACCTGGTCAAGCGTTCTACGGTCCGATACAAATTTGTCGTCAAGAGGAACCGGACCTCCTCAAAAACACTTGATGGTACATCTCTGAAATAAGAAATTGCAAAGAGTAATTAATGGTTGTTCATTAGGCCTAAATGCCAAAGGGCTGAGGCCAACAATGTGGGTGTTTAGGGCTGAACCAAGTTAATTGTCTGTTTGCAGCTCAGTAACCTACCCAAGGTTTTCACACAAAGCCCAAAATGTACTAGTGTACTTAAAGACAGCGAGTCAAGGTTACGAAACCATGAAGCTTTAATATTTAGGCCTACACTTACCGAGCAATCTGAATACACCTCCGGGGAGCGTTCACTCTCATCAACAGCAGCATTTTTTTGTGGATGAGACCAATCTCACTAATGACCATTGGATAAATCTGAAATAAATCAATAAAAAATATGTATTGATATGGCACTGAGTTAAGTAGGTTTTGCTTGGATATTTTGGGTTATATGAAGGCCTATGGTTATGTAATTGTAGGCCTACATGTTGGCTATTGTATGCAAAAATGAGGCCTTGGCTAAAGTCCTCTAAAATGTCGTTTAATTGTGCCGGCTCTAAGGAATCCTCTTAGCGCAAAGAGGCCTCTAGTTCTGAAATGGCTCATTTATACGGCGATTCCCCCCCCCCAAGTTATCTGTTCTTTAAGTTCAAATTATCATATTCCCAAAGGCCAAAACCATAAATGGGCCAATTTTTTGGCTCACAAGTACTAGTCAATTTAAAATTCCCGCCCACAAGTTCCCGCCAAAATCAATTAACTGCATGTTCTTGGCAACGTAATCAGGCGGTGAAGGTGATGATGTTATGGTCCGTCAACTTGCACTCAATACCAGTCAATGGCAGATTACAGTTGATCAATCGTGTATCTAATATCAAACAATACAAAAATATTTATAATCTAATGTTTTTAATTTTTGAATTCATTGTACTTGGCTTCTCTGGATAAAGAAAAATAATAATATGATGACGTCATGGTACGCCGCCATCATTCTGAAGACTTCGGGAATGTTTGGTCCTCTCAGAACTATGAACTGCACTGGACGACACGTGCTTGACATGGTCCTATAAAATCACTGATTGATAAATGAGGAGCTTAGTTTAGCCGTCTTACCTGTATGAGATGGTGTTGCCTCGACTTAGCTCGGCCGTGTCCGTCGGGATGGTACTTCCTCGACACGCTCTCCACCATGCCTTCAACTTCATGGCAGAAGGCCACAAACCTTGCCCTCTCACCGCCAGAAAATCGGGTAGAGAGTCCTCTCCGAAAATTGGAGAAAGCTCTCTTAAACTCAGGCCCAAGATTGTCCATTTTTATTATTATTTGGAAATGACTTTATTCCCGCCAAAGCCCTGTGGGGGTCGAGCAAAGCGTGGGGGTGGAGGTAGAGGAGGTCCGTTCCTCAATTCGGCCTTTCAGGGCATAGTGGAGAGAGTAACTCGACATTTATTTCAGTACTCTTAGGTATAAGCTTCCTGTTATTAATTGGCAGGCTGGGCACCAAAATCATTCTCTTTCTGTACGGGGTGGTAGGTGGTAATCGCGGTGCACCCCCCCCCTCATTATATAGAATCTTCCCGGAGAATCTCTTACTAAAAACCTCGAATAAACTTCCCAGCACTTCACAATACCGGAGAGCTTCTTTTTTTAAAAAGATAAGTTTTTTTGATAGTTTTAATTCATTATTAGATATATTAATCAAACTTAGACATGGCGAAAGTGTTCAACGATCGTGCATCACAATCATCAAAACCCTCCTCGCCATCATATCATTACATGCACCATGCATGTGATTCGGTATAATGTATCAATTTTAATGGCTCGTATCTCAAAGCACAGCAGCTCGCAGTACAAATGTATCTTTCTGGGACGTGGTCTGTTGCGTCACGACACACTCCAAAGCGCGGCCTGTGCAAAAACAACGTAAGTCGTACTGGTGTAGCGGCGAGTGGTTTGACGTCGGGGCCGAGGCCATCTTCAGGTTGCGTCGTGTACTTCGGAGCGTAGCTTGGCAACGGTTTGTAGTGTCATGGATGGCGCTGCAGTGTACAGTGGTTACCTTTGGAACTACGGCATACATGCATGATTCTACTGATCATTTGCAATCTGTGATTGGCTATTCGTCCAGCCTCACGAATTCCCGCCATCTGTGGCCGTCCAAAAGGTGTCCAAATTAGGATGATGCGATGGGCTGACCACTAGGGACTCTAAAAAATCCTGGCTGATTACTCTTTTCTTATGTGTGCCATTTCAGAAGAAATAATATAAGTTCATTTTTTAACGACAACAACACATTTCCAATACATTTCAATGATGACGTCATGTTCCAAAAAAAGGTTGATTCTGGAACTACTGGCAAATTGCTATCAATAAAGTCAGCTGGGACGAGATTGGCAGTTGGGAGGGTACAAATCGTTAAAGGAACGCGCCCAATTTCACGCGGTATTTGCACAGTGATTCCACGGTTTAGTACCGACTATTCCAAGGTTTATCACTGGTTACATGGTTTCACTGATTCCAAGCTTTATCAACTACCATTTGGCATGCATTAGCATGCAATGTATTTTATCAGCGCTGCCAATTGCCGAACAGAATGCCGTACCTCCGTCAATTTTGAATCAATTTTTATAGGAGTAACATTATTGTGTTGCTTGATGTCTACGTTTTACTCATGTAAGAATCGTAGTACTAAAAAGTAATATGCAAACAGAATCATGCCGATTCACTGCACATACTGTGGGAATTCTCCACTTCAAAATACATCGCGAACAGAGCGTGCACTTCCGATATCGTTTTCACAGAATTGTGGCAAAATTTTCAAGAACTAATTTCTGAAAGTATTCCCGGAAGACCTTATGACTACCCACTGAAAGGAACTAGTGATAATATCGCCTACTTGACTACTTTTTAGCAGAAAATTGGTTACTTGTTGCAAAATCAATCTTCCATCTTTAGACTGGTCACACTCACAGTGGGTATGCTGAAATATAGCCTGGTTCCTTGGCCAATTCAATGCGCAGAATACAACTGCGCAACTATACGTCATAACCAAGGTTTTGAATCGTCAAAAATCAGTCAAATGTGCCTGTAGCGCCAACTGGCGGTGAAAACTAAATTAATTCCATTACAAGTCAAAATGAAAAATTATTAAAAAATATTTGGCCAGATTTGAAAACAATATTTCCTCTGTGGACCGAGGTATAAAGGAAAGAAGTTTAAACTTCCCGATGACCTCATTCACCGAATGTAGGTCAGATCGCGCTGATTTTTGTTTTCTTAGTTCCCCTTGGGCTACTCCTAATTTAGTAGCATCAACAAAGTGCCTAGGTCTTACGGTTACAAAATGCCCAAAATTGACACAGATGGAAGGAAGGAAGGACAGACACCATTCCTTTAGTAATATAACCAGCTTCGCTGACTTTGTCAGCTGAGCTAAAAAGTTTTAAAAAACAAAAAAAAGTGAGGCACGAAAGGAAAAGAATATCGGAAGGAAGAATTACACATGCTTGCATTGCAGCTTTCAACTACAGTGGAACCCCGGTTGGCGACCACCCCGCTAACGCGACCACCCCGCTAACGCGACCACGATTCTCCGGTCCCGAATGGTTTCCTCTCTAATTACCATTAAGAGACCCCCGCTAAGACGACCACCCCGGTACCCCGACCGCGACCACTGGCTTGGCCGGTCCCAAACTGAAAATCAACCCCGCTAACCCGACCACCAGGCCTAATTGCCGTAATCGGTTGCGACCGCGGCATAGTAATTAGCACCTCGCTGCCAAGCTTTGTTGAGACGGGGACAATGGCCATGGGAATACATATGAAAACAAAAAATACAATGTGATTTTGCAGGTATGATCAATTGTATAATTGTAAATGAATAAATAAACTTTCCTTTTCTAACGTTTTCATGGTTTGTTTTCATCACTGAGCCAGTTCAGTACCAGACATGCGCACTCAGCAGCAGCAAAATCATGTGATTTGCGTGATTTGCATATGAACTTATAATAAACGGCGGGTAGTATGACAATAACAAGCTTGCGAGACGTTTGAATGTTTTATGATATGGAGAACTTGGTTGATTTACTACAGTATCATTTCATATTTCTTTAAATATTTTGACTGAAAATAGATTTGATTAAAACTGTAGCATTACTCAACTCATCATTCACGTGGAATCATACCACAAGTTTACTTCAATCGTCACAAACAGTCGGGTACATGGAGGATGATTCACCAAATTGCCCGCAAATGCGTCACGTCGGGCAGATAATGAAACTTTGTGGATAAAATGAGTTACAAAATTACCTTTTCTAACTCATTCTGAGAATGTAACATGTAATTTTATCGACGAACTGTTCTTGCGAGGCATGATAACAAAACTTTGGAGCGTGCATCATCTCAATCAGGCAGCGTTGCTATGGTAGTACAGCGTACACACGCCATGCAGTCAGCAATTTTGGCGGGAAAAATAATCATGTATTTCGTCTGGGGATTCCCAACCCCGGTAACGCGACCACCCCGGTAACACGACCACTCCGACCACGGTCCCATGAGTGGTCGTGTTACCGGGGTTCCACTGTACATGAGAAAAGCAAGAAAATGCCTGATGTCTTATTTTTCTGAGTGAACATACCTCCGCAAACGTGACAACTCTATGGTAGGTTGGTCACTCTCATACTAGTGGTCATCATAATCATAACGGATATATTTATTGGTCAAAACATTCATTCCTCCCAACTACAGCCAACCTGAAAGTAAATACAAAGGCTCATTTAGATAATTGATAGACAAACATTTGTAAAACCTGCTGCTTTAAGAACAGAATTCTACAGTCAGAGACAACTTTCTGATATCTCGCAAACTGTCCAAAAAGTTTACGTCGTCCCTCATTTTAAGACTCCCGGAGCAGGCCATTTCGTCATCCCGATCGTCTGTTCTCATGGACTGCCTTCAAATTCTATAGGGTTTTCTGTCGCCAGCTCATCCCTTCAAATGGTAAAAAATGACCAGGGCCATTGTGCTCACCTTATGTGTAGGAAAGATTGATGAAGAGTATGGTATTGTGTCATGCAGTGTTAGGTTTGATGTAGGTCCAACCAATTACAATTTCCCCAAAATGGCCAATTTACAGTACATTTGACCTCTGTGACCTTGAAAAGTAGGTCAAATCAAAAAAGACCCGGGTGACACACTGAATGGTTGTTAGAATTAGATGCACCTATGATATAAAATTGGTGCGAATCGGACAAGCAATTAAGGAATAATAGCATTTTGAAGAATTTTGGATTTGGCCCCCTCCCTGGAGGCCAAACGGCAAATCAGATCGAACCAAACTTGATCTCCTGACCAATGGGTACATGTGTACTTAATTTGTGATCAATAGTCATTGCGGTTAAGAAACGTGCCAAAGTTACGGCCTGACGGCTAACTTACGCCATTTGACCTCTGTGACCTTGAAAAGTACGTCAAATTAAAAACCTGTGTGACATATACTGTATGGTGGTTAGATGTACCGATGACATCAAATTGGTGGCAATCGGGCACGAAGTTAAGGAATAATCACATTTTTAAGGTTTTTGGATTTTGCCCCCTGGTGGTCAAGTGGTGAATCATATTGGACCAAACTTCGGTCCCTGAGATCACCTGACTAAGGGGTACATGTGTACAAAATTTGAAATCAATAGTCATTGCAGTTTAGAAACGTGCCATAGTTACATCCTAACGGCCAATTTATGCCATATGACCTCTGTGACCTTGAAAAGTACGTCAAATCAAAAACCCATAAGATATGTGATGTATCCTTGCTAGGAGTACCTACCATAAAAGTTTTATTGAAAACGGATCATTAATAGGAGACATATCACACTTTTTATGTTTTCAGTTTTGGCCCCCTGGTGGCCAAGTCATGAACCAGACTGGAACGAAATTCAGTGTCAAAGTACCTCTCACCTAGGAGGTCATGTGTACAAAGTTTCAAGTTAATAGCACAAGCGGTTAGGAAACGTGCCACACAGGATACGGACGACGACGACGGACACAGGGCTATCGTATAGACTCCCCTAATGGTGAGCCAAAAACTAAAACAGGGCATGACTAATGAGAGACTAAAATAGAACAAGAGGCACAAGGGCCTGGCGCTCAGCTGGATGACCTAATAACACAGGACTGAGGGTGTAAAGTAGTAAATATCAGCTTTATACTACTGTTTGAAGGTCAAGAGAACACGTTATACCACTAAAATTTCCAATGCAGAGCTGCCAGCTGGATGAAATATGATTGAACTAATCATCCATTGTAATGGTATGTAAATATTACAGGAGGCAACAGAAGATGTCCCTAGTTCAGTATGTTGTATCGGTAGCTTTACAGACAAGAAGTGTCAGAGAGGATGTGACATCTCCATGGACAACTGTAGTATGTCGAGGCTGGGTTGTACAGCACAAGGATTACAAAATGATGTCTGTAATTGAGAGGTATCCTGATTTTACAGAGGTCAAAATAAATAGAAATGACCAGTTTGGGACTAACACCACTGTCTTTTTTTTTAATAAGGTAGAGATTACAGGAGTCAACAAAATTAATTTTATTGAGAGAAATTGACCTGTCCTGCAGGTGATTAGAATTTACAAAGGGTCGTTTTTCATGACATTGTGCTCTACTGCGAATCCCTAGTGAGTCGATTGGGAACCCATCTATTTTTTATTTAGTACCAGCGATGACGTCATTTTTGGTGATTCCCTACGCTGTCCAATGAGCGCTTTTTAAAGTGTGCCATTTGGCATACATTAGCATGCAATGTATTTTATCAGCGCTGCCAATTGCCGAACAGAATGCCGTAGCTCCGTCAATTTTGAATCAATTTTTATAGGAATAACATTATTGTGTTGCTTGGAATGTCTACTTTTTACTCATGTAAGAATCGTAGTACTAAAAACTAAAATGCAAACAGAATCATGCCGATTCACTGCACATACTGTGGGAATTCTCCACTTCAAAATAATTCGCGAACAGAGCGTGCACTTCTAATATCGTTTTCACAGAATTGTGGCCAATTTTTCAAGAACTAATTTCTGAAAGTAGTCCCTAAAGACCTTATGACTACCCACTGAAAGGAACTAGTGATAATATCGCCTACTTGACTTCTTTTTAGCAGAAAATTGGTTACCGTGTTGCAAAATCAATCTTCCATCTTTGGACTGGTCACACTCACAGTGGGTATGCTGAAATATAGTCTGGTTCCTTGGCCAATTCCATGAGCAGAATACAACTGCGCAACTATACGTCATAGCCCGGGCTTTTGAATCGTGAAAAAAGTCAGTTAAATGTGCCTGTAGCGCCAACTGGCGGTGAAAACTAAACTAATTCCATTACAAGTAAAAATTAAAAATTATCAAAAAATATTCGGCCAGATGTGAAAACAATATTTCCTCTGTGGACGGAGGTATAAAGGAATGAAGTTTAAACTTCCCGATGACCTCATTCGCTTAATGTAGGTCGGATCGCGCTGATTTTTGGTTTCTGAGTTCATCTTGGGTTACGCCTAATTTAGCAGTGCCAACGAAGTGCCTAGGCCTTGCGGTTACAAAATGCCCAAAAGTGACATGGAAGGAAGGACAGACACCATTCCCTTAGTAATAATACCAGCTTTGCTGAATTGTCAGCAGAGCTAAAAAGATCTGCCAACTGTGGAGGGCCTGTTAGCTCGGTGGATAGAGTGCTTTGGTCTCGGATTCCATGGGATTGCCTCACGTCCTGAATTAGTGAATATAGCCGTTTTTGGCTCTAGGTCAAAAAGTAGTGGATGGATTACAATTTGTGGAGCCGATTAATAAGGGTTCAGTAACAAAATTTAATACTCTCACTCCCAGACATAAAGTTTGGCTGGTAACCACCACCAACCTAACAATAACTTCAATTCAGGGGGTCAACAAAACATTTGTGACTAATGAAGACTACTGAAGCTGGTGTTAATTAATTCTGAATGATATGCTTACTTGAAATGAACAAGAAAAATCTTTGGAAAATCCTCGAACAGATCAACAAATTTTTCCTCGTTTATTTCCACGTCGACAGTGATGCCTTTCTCAGGACAGACAGGAGAGTTGTCAGGAAGGTATTGATGCGTTCGAAGGTGGGCAGCCTGAAAATAAAGAATTTTATCCAGTTTTTTAAAGCTAGATTTGGAAAAACTGGCTTATCACTCAATGTACAGTGTTTCAAGTTCAGTTGAAGGGGTTTATATAATTATATACCTTTCAGCTGGGATCATCACACTTAATGCAGAGATTACAAGTGTTAAAATGACACGAAGGTTTTTTTTGTCCAGCGCCAAGCATGATTGAGCACCATCATCCAGAACTTAGGGTGCAAAAATGTGGTCGGTTCACTTCATTTAATAAAAGGTTTTTCGTTTATTCAGCAGGCATTCATCAACAAATTTCAACATCTGGCGGCCAATCCTCTTGCTAAGTAACACCTTCAATGTGCCTGCCTATCTCCTCTCTCCCAACAAAGTACATACTAAATGTAAATTTTAGCAATGCCTTTCTGTAGACAGATAAGTATATTATAACTAGAAATGGTGCCGTGTCTGCGTGCAGACTCTAGAGTCTCGCCAAGGATGGGGGTTTAGGAGTGGCGGGAGGGGGATGTTGGATGATTTCAGGGCTCTTATGTGAGGGAGGTGATTGGGGTGGTGGCTCCATTTCAGAAAAAAGAAGAATAAACCGATACACGATGCACACAAAATGGTGTTGATCAGACTACGTTAGAAGTCGTAAAACTGCTTGCGCTTTGTGGAAAAATCGTGCAAGAAAAATTACGAAACCCCGTACTGCACATACAAAATATACAAATAAAGTCAGCGGAATTATTTTTTTATTTCATGCCTAGATTCGCTAAAACTTTGTCTAGATCACTGACCAGAACTGCGACTCCAGACCGGGCCATAATGCATACAGTGTTAGTGTTCAGAGATATACATTCTTGTCCCTAGGCACCGGTTGTAACTGGGGGGGGGGGGGGGGGAGAAGAATTTGCCTACAACACAAAACTCTCCGCCGAGGCCCCTATCGGGCATGGCGGAGACTACAAAGTTTCAACAAATACGTATTCATAATCATATAATTGCATCACTACGGCATTGTTTGGTAGTGAATTTTTATCTAACTGGACCACAAGTAATTACGAACGCCGGAATGGTGTACTGTAACTGTACCTTTAAAAGGAGTATATGCAGGAGGACGAGGGCCAATTCGGCCATCTTCAAGGTCGAGTGACTAGTATAGGGCCTAAGGGCCCTTGGTCATGTCAGACTTAGCACTAAATACATCGCTCGGAGTTCACTTTATCTTCAAGCAACGGAATTAGTGATTTTATCATGGCTGTCATGGCCATAATAACTGTAATTCAAAACTCGCACATGTCATAGCGATTTGCAACATTTTCGATTTACACACTGGGGGATGTCGGAGTTTGTAAAGTGATAATAGATGCCGCTGCGGTAAGTTCGAAACTTCCTAACGCGGGAAACATGAATGTGCACGAGTTGACGCGATTCACCCGGCCCATTTACCCGGTCGATTTACCCATGCAAGCAGTGCTACTGCTGGGAGGTTTTTTTTTAGATACATGGCTGCATGCCCCTTGTAGTTGCATGGAGGTCATGTAGAGTTTTTTACAGTTTTTTTCTTGTCGGGTGGGGGTTAGTAGGTCAATACTAAATTTGTATTTTCCAGAGGCCAGGCGTAGTTCAGTGAGCAGGTACGTGGTGTAGGGACCTCCTAAGGGTTTGGGATTCATACTGGAAATAAACCATTCAATGTGAACACATGTGACTGCAGTCATCATAGGAATAATGGATCGGATTCGATATAAATAGACCTAGTGGTGATATTTAGCCATTCAAGGTGAACTCAAGTGCCGGGCTCAAGCGATTACGGTCATGGTATTCATAGGCCTGTAGTGTAGACATGTAGCCTATTTCAACTATATATAGTGATAAACAATGCAGTGTGATCTCAGGTGATTGTGGTCATCTAAAGGATGTAAAGGATATGGATTCATCCCGGTGATAAACCATTCATGTGAAATCAAATGAATGTGGTCCATGAAGGATGAATTCATATTGGAGATAAACCATGCAGAGTTAACATTGAATGGTTTACTAGTATCTCCAGAATGTATCCTTAACTCTCAACTCTCACAATCATCACGTGGCCTACGGTGTCACTCTGTTCTCTCTACACCTTTTCATCCAACATCAGCCAACGCCTATTGCGCGCCCTTCGTTTTGATGAATAGTGTCTTTGACATTGCCTCCCCAAAGACATAAATAAAAAACGCCGACCGACCGACCGACTGACCTGCCAACCTACCGTCATATGCAGTATCCCTTTCGCTTCTCTATAGCACATGTATCTGTGTAGTGCCCAGCGCAATGGACGTGATGGAGTCCGACGTGTCTGACAGCAGCATCTCCAGTCAATTATACCGGGAAAACGAGCCCACGCGGTAAGGAACTGATAATGATACTCTAAAATATGCTTTGTCTACATGGTCGGTGGATATAAAAACATGACTTGGGCCTAATCTATGCACTGTAGTTTTTCTACTCGAGTGTCTCGACCGATGCAATGCATGAACTGCAACGCGCAACATGCATTTGTTGTCATTTGACCAGCGCACGTGCGCTTGTTTACAATTTCATTTCACATGACCTAGGAAACAACCTTGAAAACTAACATATTTACAAAAGGAGTCCCCAATACTCCAAAGGCTTGCATAAGAGCAAAAATAAAGGGTATAAATTGAAACATGTATTCTGATATACATGTAGAACTCTAGCCCGCTAAAGGAGCACAAGAAACCTATAATGAAGTAACTTGATATAGAAAAACTCTAGCTATGATGAGAGCTTTCTGACGAATAACACAAGCAGTCTCTCCACATAGTCCATGTACCCAATTGTCAGTCACGAACAAGACAGATACCTCAAACAAAGAAAACCCTGTGAACTGGGAATCTGCAGAACAACTCGGGGAAAAACAATAAAAACTAATTTTATGTTTGTTTTGTATTTTGTTTGTAAATTGTAAAGTTGTAATTTTTAATTTGAATTGTAAACTGTAGTGGGAACTATTAGTAAAACACAAATGAACCCCAGAAGAACTGCAGACAACCAGACACAAATTTCCCAGAGAAGCAGAAAACAGTCAAGAACAGATAAGCACACACTTGCTCAAGCATCCTGAATATGAATATGTCCTGAAAGTGATCTAAGAAATATCTCGAAAAGTATTTCCCGAAGCCGTACCACTCTACCGCAAAGACCATAATGAAATAGTAAAAAACTAGAGTGAGGACGGCATAAGCCAAAACCCAGCCTGAGACAAAAGATCTAATAGCATAATTTACCACCGAAAACCAAGCAGTTTTGAAAATGCCTGGAAAGACAGGCAGTAATGAAATGACTGAACCAAAAGTTGACAGTCATAGAAGGTGTAGGAATTTCCCAGCTTTACTATTTAACTATAAGAGTGTAGGAAATTCCCAGCATTACCAGTAGTAAAAAACCAAATATACCATTGTCTCAGGTTAGGAAAAGTAGAGCCCTGAGATTATTTATATAATTTTGAAAGGCAGAGCTAGGGGAGGAAGGAAAAGCTTCAGAAAACACAAAGGGAGATAAATTAGATTGGTGAGAGATTACTAGCACATCACCAAATTTGAAACTAATGCGCCAAAGCGAGCACATAATCCAAAACGTGAGTATAGTGTCCCAAATCTCTTTCCGAGGCGAACAAAGACGTTGACTGTCAACTTGGCCAAATCCTTCTCCCTCGAGTTTTTATCGCTAGATGACAAGTCTTTCTCTTTGGCTTGGTTATCCCTTAAGATAGCGAACTTTTCCTCCAAAGCGGCATAATTCTCCTCGAAGAGTGCGATTTTGGATACCGGCCGGACCAAAGTGTTTCTCGAGGTCTTGATTCTAACAGCGCGTGTCCTCCACTCATCTCCAGGGAAAGTTTCCACCACGCGGGCTAACTGCCAGTGTCCGCGTGGCAATTCCTCATCAACTATGAGGACCAGGTCCCCTTCTGCAATAGCACAGTGATTATCTTTTCTCCACTTTCCTCTGACGGTCAACTTAGGAAGGTACTCCTGAAGCCAGCGCTTGTGTACACTGTCAGTTACCACCTGACACTGTCGCCAACGACGCCTGCTGTCTATCTCGCGATCTTGGAACGTTCCTGGAGCTAAACATGAGCTGGCACGGCCCAGCAAGAAGTGATTAGGCGTCAATGCTGTAAGATCCGATGGGTACGCGCTGTTGTGCGTCAAAGGCCTACTGTTCAGTACTGCCTCGACCTCGCACAAGGCTGTCCTCAATACAGAATCAGAGACTAGCATCGTTCTCAATTTGACGTTCAGGGCAGCCTTCACTGATTTAACCAGGCGCTCCCATGCGCTTCCCCAATGAGGTGCGACAGGGGAGTTAAATCGCCATTCAATCCGTCTCGGTGTCAAGTGATTTTGAATCTTGGCTTGATCTAGTTCTTGCAGACTCTCCTGAAGTTCTGTGTCTGAGCCACGGAAATTGCTGCCGTTATCGCTGTACAAACAAGTCAAATTTCCTCTTCTCCCGATGAAACGGCGGAGGCATAGCAAAAAATCGTCAGTCTCGAGCGAGTCCGCCAGCTCGAGATGTACCGCTCGGGTGCTCTTGCATGTAAAAAGACACCCCCATCGTTTCAGCTGGGCCCTCCTGACCTTGACCTTCATGGGACCAAAATAATCGACTCCGGTGTGAGCAAATGGTCCGGCTATTGCTGCTAATCGACAGGTCGGTAAATTGGCCATCCTGAGCATGGATGGTTTAACGCGTTGACGATGGCAAAGGAGACATCCAGCAATGACTCTCCTAGCCATGTTTCGCACCTTTGTAGGCCAATACTTTTGGCGAAGCTCGGCAATGAGATGTTCGATGCCGCAGTGCAGCCTCATGGAGTGGATATCAGCAGCTGTTAGGCGTGAGACTATGTGGTCTCCGGGCAAAATTATCTGGTGTTTGGCTTCCTCTGGGATCTTGGCCTTCCGCAGTCTACCCTCGATTCTGAGGCATCGCTGCTCCGTGTCAAAGTATGGAGATAGCTGGACAACGCTGCTTTTGCTAGTGATGGTCTGTCCCTCTCTTAGACGTTCCAATTCATCCGGAAATTGCTCCTGCTGGGCTTTACGCACCCATAACATGGCAGCGTCTCTGTACTCTTTGACGGTCAGGTGTCCCGTGTTGATCTTCTCGAGTTCTGCGTACTGAGGTATGCTTACCAATAGATTATGTACTGCTCTGTTGATCCAAGCTGTTCTGCTCACTAAATCATGCCACGTTTCAAAATCTGAAGGCGTGAGTAAGGCGGTCGTATCCGGGATCTCAAAATCTGGGCCAGCGCCGTTTGCTGCTCGCGTGTTGAAGACAGGCATTGGCATCTCACCCCCTTTTTTCACCTCTTTGTCATCAGGCGGGATCTCAGGCAAGGATATGTCACCATCATCGGGCATCGCTTCATCTTTACGGAGAAAGTCTGGCCCCTGGTACCAACCATGGACTGGTTTCAAGTCTGCTGCTTTCATCCCTCTGGTACAGTAATCTGCCGGGTTTGTGTCTGTGGGTACATAACCCCACTCGCTGGGGCTAGTCTCGCTGAGGATCTCCGCCACTCTGTTAGCGACAAATGGCTTAAAACGTTTGGTGGTGTTCTTCACGTATCGCAGTACTATCGCAGAATCTGTCCAGAACTTTCTCTTCAGCTCGCCTATGTCGAGTTCCCGGACGAGTGTCTTTGATAGACGCAAAGCGAGGACGGCTCCCTGCAATTCAAGCCTAGGGAGTGAAACAGTCTTGAGCGGTACAACATGTGTCTTTGATGCCAAAAAAGATACAGCTTTCTTCCCTTCCAGGTCATAACGAAGAAAAGCGCTCGCTCCGAAACTTTTCTCAGAAGCGTCCGAGAAAAGATGCATTTCAATCCCTGTGGTTCCTGGGTGGAAGCCAAGATGATGTCTCTGGAGATTAAATGAGTTTAAATCCGAGGGCTCAGATATCCATTTCGTCCATTCGTTCTCGATGACACCAGGCAGGGGATCATCCCACCCCAGGCCTTTTCCTCCACAACTCCTGGATTAGGAACTTTGCCCTTATGGTGAACGGTGAAATATATCCTACTGGGTCATAGATGGAGCTGACTAGGCTGACTACTCCTCTCTTGATAAGTATCGGTGTCTTTGGCTGACACACGAATATAAAGTAGTCTTCTTTGACGTTCCACTTTATTCCCAGAGTGCGTTGGACTGTCGGTTCTTCATTGTCGAAATCAATCAGCTGGATTGCACGTTCTGACTCTGGGATGGCGGCGATGACTTCATGGTGGTTGGAAACGCATTTGTGCAGCCGGAAACCTCCTTTTCTGACAGCTTGATCATTTCCTTGGTGAAATCTATCGTCTGGCGGACTACAGCTAATGCCTTATGGAGATCGTCCATGTAGAAGTCTTTGCTCATCGCATCAGCTACTAGCTTACTGAAGTCTGCTCGATTATCCTCCCCAGTTCTCCTCAAGGCATAATTGGCGCATGCAGGGGAATCGGTAGCACCAAAGATGTGTACTGTCATGGAATATGTATCTGCCGGTCCTGGTTCGCCCGGGTCTTCTTTCCATAAAAAGCGTAAAGAGTCTCTATCTTCTGGAGTAACCTTCACCATGTAAAACATGGCCTCAACATCTGCTGATATAGTCACAGCGTAAAGCCGAAATCTCTGCAACACTCCAAACAGGCTGTTCAACAGATCTGGGCCCGTCATTAGATTGTCGTTGAGGTTCTGGTTCTGATATTTTGCAGCGGCATCAAGAACGATTCAGATTTTTCCTGGCTTGTTGACGTTCGTGACCCCAAAATGCGGCAAATAATAAGTCTTTGGGCCAGTTTCGACGACTTCAGCAGGTTCCATCTTTCGAGCATATCCCTTCTCTATGTAAGAGATCAACGTATTAGTGTACAATTTCTTGTAGTTAGCGTCTTTGTTGAATTTGCGGCAGAGCGTGTCATAACGATTCTGAACCTGTTGTCTGTTGTTGGGCATTGTTAAAGCAGGAACCTTCCATAACATCGGGACTTGATAATGACCATCAATTAGCTGGATATTTTCTTCCAATATTTGCATGGCTAATCTGTCTTCAGCAGATGATGGCTGGTTGATGCTGGCCTGTATCCCGAAAGACTCAGTTGACCAAAACTTCTCGACTTGTTGCTGTAAATTCTGAAGTTGTTGCTCCTCTGTCTCGATGAAATTCACGTGTGCCTCCAAATCGCTGGCATGACTGTCTTTCTCCGCGTTAGATCTGTCTGTTCCTAATAGACCCCATCCAAGCTTTGTACGGATAGTGAGCGGATGGTCTTCTTCTCCTTTCTTTATTTCAAGTTGGATGTGTGGTTCTGGGCGATCTATTCCAATCAATAGCTTGACCTGCGAGGGGTCAATTCTTTGGGGATGCCCAACCCTCGGCAATGGTCCCAATATGGATTTAAATTCTGCTCCAAACAAGCAAAGGAGTCTTTATCAACAGTTATGGCTTTCTTAATGTGAACAGTCTCAGCTTGGGCTGGATCTTGTGATCTTATAAGAAATGACACCCTGTATGATTGTTCAGTTGACTGTGAATTCATTGTTCTTATGGTTAGCCTCGTCGGTACTCCTTTCAGGCCAAGCTCTTTAGCTTATGACTTCTGTATCAACGTCAGTTGGCTCCACGAGTCCAGTAGTGCTACAGTTGCGATGGTAGATCCATTATTACAACTGATGTAGACAGGAACCAGCTGAAAGCATGCAGAGTGTCCCACCACGGTCGACTGGGTACCACAGTGGGCGACATCTGATTTCTCGACCTTCCTCTTGTCATCCTTGGCTGGCAAGTGCAGCAAAGTGTGGTGACGTTTGCCACATGAGGGTTCCCTGCACGATACCTTTGACATGCAATCCTTGATGAAGTGTTTTGGTTTCAGGCAGTTGAGGCATAACTTCATTGCTTTGACTGCCTCTTGCCTTTCTGCAACACTCTTCGCTGCAATTTTCGGACATTTGTACAGACTATGCTGTTCTTGGCACAGACAGCAGGTAGGGTTGAAGTTCTTGTCCCTGGCATGGCTCTTCTTGTCTGGTTTGGTAGTAACAGCATTGCACAGCGTCGACCCTTGGGAGGAGGTCGTCGTAACCGGCTTCCCCTGCTTTGGCTTTTGGTCAGCTCGATCGTACGACACAGCATAAGGGTTGGTATCCGTGATCAAACATTCCTGTAACCAATCCCGGAGATGGTGGACGTTGGGCAGACGATACTTATAAATGTTCGCAACATATTTGTTCCAATAGTTGATTTTATTGGTCGGGATCCTACGGGCTGCTTTGACCAACACATCTGTTCCCTGAAGATATGCAGTGTAACTGAGGCGATTTAGCGTAACTATGCAGTCTCTGACATGAACGAAGAAGGATCTGAGAGATGAGACACTGTGAGATGTTATCACCGGTCCTTAAGTCACTTGGTCTATGAAAGCACGAGCAACCTTTTTTCTGTGTCCATACATCCGTTTGAGCTCCTGTAACATCTCAGCATAGCATCTTCCACTAAATCCTATCCCTTGGACAAAATTCTTAGCATCTCCGGTCAGTTGTGATTGTAGTATATCGATTCTTCTAGTGTCCGAAAGCCCGGCCTACTGTGTTCATAGAACCTCTCTATAAACCTTGACCAGTCCTTGGGAGATCCATTAAACGAGGGCAACTCCATCGGTGGTAGACCTCTCTCACTCTCAACGTTTGTCAAATACTCAGTGAATCTATCGTTATTGTTCTTGAACATGTAGCCCGGGTCTTCTCGGCGAAGACTCGTCTCGATTCCAGGGATCAAGTAATCAATTCATCCATCTGGTGACCAAGCTGGGGCCTGGGTTCTTGGGGGTTCCCATTCCCGAGCCAAGGGATTCAGTCCTCCAGAACATGCTTGATCCTGTGGATCCATAGCTGGTTGGGGTGGATGGCTGACTCGGGGCTCATGATGTCTTGATCGTGTAGGCTCACGAAGGGTGTATGCCTGTGGCTCTTCTCGAGGTTTAGGCTGGCAAGGGGCAGCTGCATTCGGTTTTCTCGGGTTGCTTTCTCTGGCGGAGCGATCTTTCGTGGAATCTTGGTGTTGACATCAGCTTGCGGCGAGTTAACCTCACCTGGTTTATCACCGATTCAAATCTCAGCAGTCTTGTCATGGACGAGTTGAAGCCTCCCACCTGTGGCTTGATCAGGAACGTCCGTCTGAGGCGCCGGGGGTATCACACCAGTAGGTTCCTCCTTGACTTTCACCAACCAATAATGTAGTCTAGACACCTTGGACTGTACGTTGCTGAATCCAGTCTGAACATTGGGTGGTTCAAGGGGGTTAGGTAACTCCTCAACAATAGCCTCAGTAGAACTAGAACAGTCTGTGTATTCACTTATATTTTCGGTAATTGAAGCCAAAGTTTTACTATTAATGCGAGACCTAAGGGCATCGAGTACAGTCAATGCAATTTCTTTGCGTGAGGCAAACCATTATGTAGCATCCGTGACAGTTTCAGAATCAGTCAGACGATTTCTATACATTGAGTCAGTTTCCTGCAAAAGCGCCAAGGAGGTAGATATACACTCTTTGCATTCCCTGATGACGCTTCGATCGATCATTCTGAATGCCTTTCAAGGCCTTGTTTTGGTAGCGAGTCAGGACTCCTGCCTGATTAGACCTCATGCGTTTGAGTTGAGCAGTGGCTGAATCCATGGTGGTACCATTGAAGAAAGTTATGATGATGAGAAAGATGTTATTTAAACTTTGTGCCGAATTTCTTGGAGTTTGGGATAAGAAGTCCAATGTCTAAAGAAGACCGATTTGCTAGAGTGTGGCGTGAATAAATATGACGTTTGAAGATGGCTCGTTGGCGAGTAGATGTTGTACTCCTATCTGCTTTCTGGGCTGTAGGTCTTGGTTTTTGGTTTAACTGAAAGGATACAAGTTGCACCGGGACTAAGTATAAAGTAGTATAACTGATATAAATGCATGGAACTTTCAGTGAAGGAAATCAGGGGAGCCAGAGCGTTCCCAAGAAAGACATGATAATGATGAAAAATAGAGGTAGAAAGATTAAAACTATCACTGAAAGGCCCAAACATGTTTATACACACGAATGAGTTAAGAAAAATAGGCGTTCTCATGTGACGCCATCTATCCACAGACCGGTACAACTCTATTGTAGAGCAAAAAGGTGTGTCCAATTGTCGGACGGAAAAGTAAGAAATACTGATCCGTAGTCGGACACTCTAGCAAATTATAACAGTGCGGTCTAGATAGGATTGAAAGTTATTCATTGGGGCAAACACATCGACCAACATAATGGTAGAGTGTAAGCAAGTAAAAACCACGTCAATTTCTCAGATCAAGGCACCAAACCCGGGAAGGGGGACCCAAGGTCCACAAAACAAAAACATGGCTGCCGGCAAGATGGAAACAAGCGGACCCGAGTTGAACCAAGGGGAAATGTTGTAAAAACCACTGAGCTATAATACTCACATAACATCGTGCCGGTAACCGGGACATTTACAAATAAGAAAAAGCGGCACATAGTAAAGTTTACGGTAGTATCTAGTGTAAAGGGGGGGTTTTTGCAGAGGGACAGAAAAACAAGTAGACATAAGATTGCGAATAATGGCAAAGGCCACGAGCCTCGAACTGAGAAAGTGACGTAGGAAGTAAGACCGACAGGCGGCAAATATAAATTGAAGACGGGAGCGCCGAAATTGTCCTTCGGTTTGGAATGGGGAATATTTGTCAATGCAATGCGCAGTTGTGTTCAAGCTGCCCTGCCAATACGGGTGGCTTAAAAATACTGCTAAAGAACAATAAATTGATGAATTGTAGCAGTGTGTGTCAGAAATTATGTGATGTCCATTCCATTTGACGATCCCGAAGTTTCGAGAATACGTCAAAATGGCGAATGCCGTCATCGGAGATTAGCGTCAAGCCGGAACCTTACGTTACATAATGCGCTTTTATACTCATGTTAACGGCTTATAGACGCTACTCATTGGATAAACATCCACTAAAAATAGTTGCTTTAACTTTTGTAAACGTGTCACGAGTGCTCAAACAACCATTTTTGTGAGTGATGGTTTTTCCATGCTCCGTTCTGCATTCACCGCTGTATAAATAAATGTAACAGGACTATACAGCAAATGCATGCGGGAGACGCCTGCACTGAGCGTGTAGTGAACGGGTAAATCTTGGGAGTATCATACAGTATGTATACTCCAAGGGTAAATAAATTAACACACGATGTCAACTGGTCAACAATATGATATTGCTAACGGTCATCCAAGCTATTTGAATGTAATTTTCATAGGTAATCTAGTGATTGTAAGCAAATATTTTGTAATAAGTAATTAGGCCCCACAACCCAATTTTCACTTCGAGTACTGAGCTGAGTAGGCCTAGGCCTATGCCATGCTATGGATATTTTCGCTATCTGCTAATGGGTAGGGCATATGCTTGACCGGGAGTATAAGTTGAATAAATTGATGATCTTACTCTTCTTCTAGTCTTATATTTACTACCCTATTTAGTAGCCTTGGCCAGGGCAGGCTTTATTGTTGACGTGGCGAATTGGTGCGTCCATTGATTGTGCCTGCATGACGGCAGCTGAATGAAAAAAAAACATTCAGGGACTGTCTTGACAGCTGTGAGTGTTGGACCCGATATTGTCATAATGTCTCGATGATGTCATGGCATGGTGTCCTTACCTATACTATATGCCTTATCCCTCATAGAATATATTGTAGGTTGGCATCTCGTGTTAGCTCGCATCTCGTGTTGGCAGCTCATGATAGCCGGGGCTGATATTTGCCAAGGTAGACCTATCTTAGTTGTGATGTTTTGAATGACAGTTGACAGTCATGACAGTGCATCTTGTGTGATAAAGCATACAAAATGATGTCAAAACGTGGTACCACTACCAGAATGAGAACCCAACTTTGGTGCAGAATTTGGTCATTTCCAGAGGCTGGTAGTAGTGCTAATGCTTAGTGCTTTGGATCATCACAAAAATATCAAATCCGTTTTAATTGGCCAGAAAACATCTCTCAGCTTCTCCCACAAGTAGCGATTCACTTATTCCAACGTCAGTAACATGTGCACGCGGAAAACAATATGACCAACTCCACTTTTTCAAGACAAACCACACCATTCCACAACTATTGCATGATTAACCCCTAACAATGACAAGTTCTTCCTCAAACTCTCCCTTTCATATCGACAGGTGAGCACAATGGCCCTGGTCATTTCATTTGTTTTTAGATTGATCATCAATATATTTGCTAATTAATTGATTTGATTGAGTTTTAGTTGAAGTTTTTTCTACATGTTTGTCTGTGTCAATGGTCTTACGTGATTTAGATGGAGCCACCTTGGCATGTGAATCGTCTGTGCAAGCACCACATATCAGTACATTAGATGGATCTAGCCATCTAAGACCAAGTCGTAAAGCATCATTTGTCACAAGCTTTACTTTGTAAAATGTTGCCTCAAAAATTTCCTTTCTATGATTTGCAGCATGTTTCCTTATATATTGATCTAACTGGGAAGCATTTAACAATGTAATTAAAATGGAAAACCCATCTGACACAGGGTCACCAAACCTGTCTCTACTGTGAGATTCAAATACATAATACCTCTCATTAACATGCATAACAGTAAAAGCCTGCGACCCAATTATAAGAATAACTCCATATTGTGATGACAATTTATGCATAAACTGTTCCATTGGTAAAGCAGGCGAATTTTCTAAGTGGTAAAAACAGACAATATGCGAAGGACCGACACATTTCAGCTTAACATTTTCATTGAAACATGAATGGTAAGGTGGTAGTTGATCAACTGCTAGATAGCTTAGTGTGGGTAATTTTGATTTTATTTGAAGATACCACAAGTCACCTTCATATAAAACATCACCAAGATCTTGTGATTGCCAATGTGCCGGGGAAATGATAACTGAATACATCAGAGCAACTGCAGCATTTGCCACACATTGTTTCCCAATAGAAGCTTCCGAATATTTTTCATTGCCTTGGTGAAATGAAACTTGGGTGACCTTTTACACTAGAACATCATTGCATTGATCAAGGGGGCCAGGATTGGATTCAATATCATTGCACTGTTCGAGAATATTACATTTGTACAGCAGATAGTACATAGCATGAAGAAATATAGACAATAATAATGATTCGATACTTGAAAATGAATAATGACTTTCTTTGCTTATACTGTCTTGTTTGGAGTCGTATTGAACAAGCGATGCATCATCATGTGACTTTGTGTTTTGGAGTTTGATTTTGTTTCTATAATTAGCCATTATTCTAGCAAACCATTTTTCCGAATTCATTCTTTCTTGTTTTACAATAAATGCCAGCAAAAACCATATGGATGCATAATACCACGTAGACTTGTCATCAATTCTGTCAGTTTTTTGATTCAACAAATTAATCATGCGATCAATTCCTTTGTAACCTATGTCTTCATTTGCCTGAAATATGAGCAATGAATCTTTATTAGCATAATTGTAATTGCGACATCCACATTCCGCATGTGCAGTCAATTGAGTTGGCTGACTCTTTCTTTGTGCATTGGATACATAACAGCCAATTGCAGACCGATACTGAAAAATATCATTACCCATGATTAGAACGATTTATCAAGTATATTGATTCAATGATTGAGCAATTAGATTCCAAGTCCAATAAAAAATTCTTTCAATAATGATTTCAGTTTGTGATTTTCAATTTGTGATTTTCAATTGGTATTTTTTATTTGTAATTTTGGTAACAGTGAGTGCTTTACGCTTCTCTCACAGTTTGTGTTATTTGCGAGTGCTAACCCTTATCTCACCAATAAGTTGATAACAGTGAGTGCTTTACGCTTCTCTCACAGTTAGTAATATTTGTGAGTGCTAACACACAACTTATTCACAAATAAGTTGGGTGTGAAACACGGCACACTTAGCAGCGACTGATTCTCGTGATTAAACTTGGAATCTAAATCTCAGTCAGTGGACACCTGACTACAGCCAGAAAATAACATGCAGGGAATCTGTAAATAAAAAGCAAAGTAACATGAAACAACCAGAAGCCATTGTGCTCACTGTATGGTCTACTCTAATGGTAGACAAGAATATCCTTCGATTAACTACAGGCAATTTACGTCATTTGACCTCTGTTACTTTAAAAAGTAGGTCACATTGACCTTATTTATAATCAACATGTAAGGATGCCAATGGTGTCTACACAGCAAATTGACAGATAATGATAAAATGTGCTACTTTTTCAGTGAAATTCAAGAGTTTGACATCTGTGACCTTGAAAAGTACATCTTGCTGACTTAATTTTTGGTCAACATGTACAGCTGCCTAATAGGTGTCCACATACTGAATTTGTAGAATACACCTCAAATAATGACAAAACATGTCACTTTCGATGAAATTTCAAGAGTTTGACCTCTGTACCTTGAAAAGTATGTCAAATCAAAAATAGGGAGGTCATATGATGCATAATTGCTAGCAGTACCTACCATATTTTTTTTCAAAATTTTTAAGAACAGTATTAAGGGAGAAAACGCATATTTTCAATTTTGACATTTGGCCCCCTGGTGACCAAACCGTGAATCAAATGAGGCCGCAATTCTGTCACTAAGTAGCGGTCACCTAGAAGTATGTGTGTATCAAGTTAGAGCTCAGTTGCTCCAGCGGTGCCAAAATGTGCCGCCTATGTCTAACGGCGGCGCCATCGGCAGATTTTGACCTCTATGACCTTGAAAAGTAGGTCAAATCAAAAAACCCGGAGGATATGTGATGAACCATTGCTAGAAGTACCGACCATATTTTCTTCAAATTTTTCGGGCCAGTATCAAGGGAGTAAACACAGATTTTCAATTTTAACATTAGGCCCCCTGGTGGCCAAACCGCAAAATATATGAGGCCGCAATTCTGTCTCTGAGTAGCGGTCACCTAGGAATGTGTGTGTACCACATTAGACAAAGGCGGCACATTTTGGAACCGCTGGAGCAACTGAGCTCTAATGGCGGCGGCGCCACTGGCAGATTTTGACCTCTGTGACCTTGAAAAGTACGTCAAATCAAAAACCCAGAGGATATGTGATGTATTATTGCTAGAAGTACATACCATATTTTTTTCTAATTTTTCGAGCCAGTATTAAGGAAGAAAACGCATATTTTCAGTTTGACAATTAGCCCCCTGCCCCTGGCCTGGTGGCCAGGTCGAGAATCGGACCCGACCATAATTCATTGTCTTGGTGAGCCAAAAACCAGGGTTTTCACTAGACAATTTTCACCAGGGGTCAGTGACCCAGGGTTCCTGTAACCAAAGAGTCAAATTTGGAAATGGGGGGTCAAAAGGGTCAAACTTAAAACTGAGGGGTCATTTTTGAGTGTAAATTACATAATAATTGGTATGTTAATTATATGAAGTAGGTGGTATTAGGTAATCGGCTAGTAATGGTAGGTATAATTCAACCTTGAGGTTGATGTTGAAAAGAAACAATAATAAACTATAAATAGAACAATATTGTTTGTTTTTATCAATTTCAACAAGAATTTGAAACAATTTACACACTGAGTGTTACTGTGTTACTGTTACTGTAGTGTAGATCATTTCACATCAATAACAGCAGTAACACAACAGTCAAGTTTTCCTTTATCTCCACATCTTATAAAGAAGTCAATCAATGACAAACCGCTACCAGAGAGGCAGCCAAGAGAGACTACAGTTATTACTTGCGACCATTTTTCTGCATAGTGAAATGCCTGTTAGCCTCAGTGGGATCATAATCAACAAGAGGTGGGCCCTCCTGCATTACCCTGACAATCCTATCTACTTACTGCTCTTTCAACCTAGACCTAGAATTGGTTTTCACACGGTTTTGTGCAGAAAAACCACGTTCACAAGCAACAGAAGTAATAGGAGATGCCATTGTAATCTGTGCGAGAGTGCATAGGTCAGGGAACTCATCTGCAAGATGGAGAATGATATGTTCACACATATTGAGCAGTGACATATGCGCAAAAGACTTCAGCATGTACTTGGAATTGAGGGTAATCCTCTTCCAGGCGCTTTGAATCAATGAGTGGAGGAAGCTCCTTCTCCTCCTCAGTTAGTTCCCCATCAGTATTGACACTTAGTTGAGCATTGACTGCATGACCAAAGCGCCCTTGAATTTCAATAATGGAATCCTTACCATAATTTCTGATGTCTGCTGCAGGGAGGCCCCGAAGATGAACAGGGTTCAATACCTTGTCAAGGTCAATCAAGATGTTCATTGACTCTGGGTCAAATCGTTGTTCAATGTTTTCTACAACTTTTTCAATGTACGATTCTGCAGCCTTTTTGCAACTGGGCATTAAATTAACATAAGTGAGTTTAATACCCCTATACTTGCCATCCTGCTCATCAACACTTTTAGTAAATCTAGACAGCTCTACACCATCTTCATCTTTGAAATCGTTTAACCTGTTGGTTGTGGAAGTAACCATAGGCCTAACACCACAAATGCTGACAGTTTCTCCCTGAAAGAACTTTGAGAGCTTTGACAATATTGGGAGCACATCCACAAAGAAAGCGGTCAGGTAAGCAAATTTGCAGGATTTTACTTTATCCAGAATACCTTGAGCCTTCTGATTTCCTGCCCCTGCCACACCCGGCTTAGCAGCCTCATGATCAAGTGCCGTTACTAGTGCTGGGTAACAGTTAAAGAAGCTGTTACAGCTGCATGTACAGACAGCCAGCGGAAGCTAGCTGGCTCTTTTAGCATAATGAACTGCTTGGTATACTTGGAAAGATTCAACATCTTTGCAGGCCTGTGCAGCAGCTAATGCCAACCTGTGAGCCACACAATGAATGTGGATTAACCTGGGGTTGGCGTTTTTAAACCTCACACCAACCCCAGTTGTGTTGCCAAGCATCACTGAGGCACCATCACTGGCCATTGAAATTATTTTTGCAAAGTCCAGACCTTTCGCTGCACATTGGGTAAATAGCTGGTTGATAATGGTTTCTGCCTTGCCATCTGGTATTTTGACATTGCTGAAGAAATGAACAACTGGTCTACCATTTTCCACCGTGCGAACGTACAAGTTCAATTTTTTGTTGATACTAACATCCGTAGTCTCATCCAGAATTACACCAATGAAAGGAGAGTTAAGTATCTTGACATCTACTTCATCCTCAATCACTTTGTTGATGCTTGCAAACATGTCATCGTTGCTCTCAACACTTCTGTACCACTTTTCTTCATCTTTAACTTCTGAAATTAGGGAGGCAAAATATTTGGTAACATTCAAAAACAAAAAGATATGCCTCTAGCCTGGAGGAGACATTGAAAATATTGCGAGCTGAAGTGAAAATCAGACAGCCCAGTTCCCGATATACACCCTCGCCATCTATAGAGTCTAGAGGGAAACAATCTATCAGACGACGCTATTGTTAGTTCTGTAGATCTCCAATGAATTATTGAAGATGGCGTAGCAGCTGCAGTGCATAAATTATGTCAAAATTTATTGATTTGTGTCCGGCGTGCTCATGGCGACTCGGATTTGGAAATAGGCGGCTAATGTAGATCCTAACCTGAAGAACAAGCAAATTGTTCTGTTGGTTAAACGGGATCCCCTGCTTGGTTATATAATACAGGGTTCTCATCTGAGAAAGTTTCGACTGGGGAATGGGCTCCCTCTTCTCTGCTGCAGTCCATTGCTTTTTACCCCTCAGCCCAAATGGGCTGGAGGGATACTGTCGTCACGTGCGCCGCCCGTCCAGGCGGGCATCTGCTACTTGGTTTCCGTCAATGTCGAGGAGAACCGTTCGTCCGATCAAATTCATTTTTGGTATGTACGTTGGGGGTTGTTACGCTCCAACTCTATTATAGTGCCAACTCTGATGGACATGATTCCAACTTTCATATGCCAGCTCTGATGGCGATAGATAAGTACTCAGCCCCAACTCGAAGATGCCAACTTTGAAAGCGGAACTTTGTATACAGTTTCGATACACGTGCGAGTCAAGATATTGCGATCATTCCTTATACTTTCTTCGGTTATCTTTTGTCATTGTGAATTGGGTTGGCCTGTTCCGATACGGTACGTACATGCATTGGTTCACTGATTAATCTCATGCGTCTGTTCTAAGAAGTTCGTTGACTTAGTTATACAAAATGAGTTGCTGATGATACCCTCAATGGCCACATTGATATGCTTGGGTCAGTGACATACATTGATCTGCACCTGTAACCGGATAAAGTGTACTCTACACAGTCTCTATGCTCTTGCAAGGTGGCACAAAATACACGCTTTTTGATAGCAGATAGGGCCGAAGGTAAATGCGCTATCCCATGCTAGGCTGGATAGGCAGTGTTGGAGCAGTCCAAGCCCCGGCCTAGGCCTACTGCTGGAGGTTGATGTTAATTAATGGACGTTCGGCCTCCTGGAAAAAAGGTAGACATCTTCAAACACTTGTCACGGGAAAGGGTACATAGGCCTACATGTATTTTCAAAAATAATATCAAAGAAGTCGGCCTGGAAGGGGGAGGGCTGAAATTCACCTGAAAAAGCCACCCGCAAAGGTTCTCCGGGGGTAGGGGTCTTTCTTATTTCTATAAACATTTAGGCTCTATAGGCCTAAGGTTGACCCTGAGGCCTAAACAACCGAGATGCATTTTTAGCTTAACTCTCAGAGTGACAAGTGTCTGAGAGGTAAGCTTTTGCATTGGCGAAGCGTCCGTCGTCCGTCGTCGTCGTCGTCCGTCGTCTCTTAGCAGGGCACGTTTCGTAACTACTGGAGCCATTGACTTGGTACATCTGTACCCCTATGTAATGGGACCTTAAAGACAAAATTTCGGTCCGGTCTGGTTCTTCGTTTGGCCACAAGGTGGCTTAAACCGAAAACACAAGAAGTGCTATATCTCCTAAACTAAGGGCCTGATCATCGCCAAATCTGCACAGTCTCTGTGCTCGTGCAAGGTGCCACAAAATACACGCTTTTTGATAGCAGATAGGGCCAAAGGTAAATGCTCTATCTATGCTAGGCTGGATAGGCAGTCTTGGAGCAGTCCAAGCCCCGGCCTAGGCCTACTGCTAGAGGTTAATATTAATAAATGGACGTTCGGCCTCCTGGAAAAAAAGGCAGACATCTTCAGACACTTGTCACGGGAAAGGGTACATAGGCCTACATGTATTTTCAAAAATTATATTAAAAAAGGTCGGTCTGGAAGGGGGAGGGCTGAAATTCACCTGAAAAAGCCACCCGCAAAGGTTCTCCGGGGGTAGGGGTCTTTCTAATTTCTCTAAACATTTAAGCTCTATAGGCATAACTACTGGAGCCATTGACTTGGTACATCTGCACCCCTATGTAATGGGACCTCGGTCTGATTCTTCATTTGGCAACAAGGTGGCTTAAACCAAAAACACAAAAAGTGCTATATCTCCTAAACTAAGGGCCTGATCATCGCCAAATTTTATCATAGGTACATCTAATGACGATACATAACATACCACAGGGGTTTCCGATTTGACCTACTTTTCAAGGTCACAGAGGTCAAAGAGCGTAAATTGGCCGACATTGGCACATTTCGCAACTAATGAAGCTATTGACTTGAAACTTAACACAATTGTACCTCCTAGTGAAATGACCTTGGACACCAAATTTCAGTGTGGTCTGATTATTCGTTTGGCCACCAGGTGGCTAAAACCGAAAACGGTAAAAAGGGCTATATCTGTTGAACTAATTAGAAATGGCTGGATCTTTGCAAAACTTTCATCATCGGTATGTAATAAGGCTACACATCACCTTAGTCCAATTTTTTTTTGGACCTACTTTCCAAGGCCACAGTGTTCAAATACTTCGCTGATGTGTCTGTCTGACGAGTGGTATGCACAATGGCCCTGGCCATTTCATTCGAATACGGCACTTTACACTACCATAACCGCTACATCTGACCCCTTAATTTGCAGGGCAGATACAGCTCGATGATGAGGTGGATGGGTAGTTTTCCTTTCACCGAGCATTTTCAACTGCTATACCTTTTTCATTGCTTTTTCAGGACAATGCAAAGCAGCCTCGGAGTTAGTCGGATTACCCGATCGATGATGACGTTTACAAGGAGTTGTATCGTTTTCTGTCGGAAGACGTACGATGGCGGGAACTTTCAACGCCTGCGGAAATGAAAGCATACCAGAAGAAGATTTCTGGCAGGTACCGAATCATGAGAAAAACCAATCCGCTAAATGGGAACGACGAGGAAAGAATTGTGGAAGTCGGTGGACATAGGATATTTCCGAGGATATCAGAAATTGAGCCTATAGTCAGGTATTTCTTTGGCCAATATAAAGGACTCGCTGCCAAGAAACTATCCGCTGCTATATCCAGGCAATACTGTGCGATGGGAGAAAAGCTTGTGCGTCGATATCTTGCAGAAATTAAGGAGGGTCAGAGCCGAAAACCTCTCTTCTCCAACAAAGCTCCGCTTCGGCCTGTTCTGGCAAAATCAGTTATGGCCCGGATCCAAATTGACCTTTGTGAACGTCTTAAACATGCCCGTAGAAATAGACGACATGAAGTACTGTTACGTTCTCTCAGTGCTCGACATCTTCTCAAGATATCTTTGGCCGAGGCCACTTTGCGACAAAGGGTCGCCTAGGGTGGCTGAAAAGATGGAACACGGCTGACCCAAAATAATCCATTGCGATAACGGCGGAGAACTCAAGAAGATGGTTAGCAGACTAGCAGAGAGGTTAAACGTAAAAATCATCAAGGGTCGGCCGTATTATCCCCAGACCCAAGGAAAGGTTAGTTTCAATGCGCTTAAATGTTTAAAAAATGCAAGTTCAGTAGGACAGATTAGAATTTGTTTCAATGAATCTGAGCAAGGACCCCCCCCCCCCGGGAAAATGAATTTAACTCAGGGTCTTGGAGACATATGTAGCTCCACTGGTAGGTCCGACTGTCAGTGAATAAATATTTATCCAAATCGTCACTTTACATTTATCGCCTGTTGTTACTGCAACCCATGAACTCCTCCATGAAATTATAGGGCCCGCAGATATGAAATTCGTGCTTGTGAATAAATCTTAACGGACAACAATAATCCTGTTCTTTGTTTTCAGGTTGAAAGGGTACAAAGAACGTGAAAAGAGAAACTCGCGTTTGACATTTCACAATTTGTGCAAACGGGTAAGGCTCATTATTGGGTTGAAGGATTGCCGTCCTACGCAAGACTGTATAACAACTCCCCGCACGAAGCTTTTCAGAGTAAGTACACATCTAAAGGTTTTTATGATCCGAGGAGACTATACAGTACTTGGAGATCTCCAGGAGATCGGCATCAAATTTTGCCCCCTCCTGATACCCCCCTCTGAATTAAAACCCCTAGGAATTCCTAGTAGGACATGAAAGTTTTCGTCTGTGATCAGAGGGACAGAAAATATTTTGGGGAAGACAAAAGTCAGGTACATGTTCCACAAAGCAATGGAAAATTTCCCGGCGACTTTTCATGTGTACCTTTTTTCAGATAAATATTGTCCTTTTGAGTCGTACTTCGCCCGAGCGCCTTGGTTGCCTGGCAGTAAAGAAAAGAATTAGAAAGACGATGGAACAACAACCGAGGACGAAGACGAACATGAGGAGGAGGACGAAAAATAAATGGGGGTGATTATCCTTTCTAGATAATTCCTAGATGCGGGATGCAGTCATCCTTCGTCCAGTGGGTTTATTTTTGATTGCTCCTTTTTCATGTGACAAATTAGTAAAGAGATTCTGGTGAAATTTCTGTGTTGAGCTTCCAAGATAGTTGAACACCTGAGCGAGAAATCACGACTTAATGCCCGGAAAAAAAGAAGGTGGTAGGTTCGAATATTCCTCGTCCTAATGTGATATTTTCTTCGATGGGCCCTATGTGTGCTGAAGATGAGCCAAATTGGAAGGGGGGGGGGTGTTGTTTTGGCATGGAATGACCCACATGGAAAGTATAATCTCTCCCGTTGTTTGCCTCACACTCTCAATGTTTCTACGTCTTTTTCAGGTGGATACAAAAGAGAACAGTGCAACCCTGGATGATGTTCAAGCTTTCAAAGCAGCTGCCGATGAAATTAGAGAAGAGGCCAGAAAGACTTCGAAGAAATACGCACAAAAGATGGTTAACAAAAAGTTTGGCAAATCACCTCCAAGTGTATACGCAGTTGGGGATAAAGTGTTGGTGCGGATTCAAGGTACAGAACAGCGGAAAAGTGGAAAGAAGGTGCAGGCACCAAAGGCAGTCGAGGGGGTCGTTACAAAGGCTCGGAAAAAAAAGTACTGTTACAGGGTAAAATACATATTAGATGATGCCGAAAATGAAGGATGGTTTTCGGTGAGCGATATCACGTCTATGACGCGTGAAGAAGAAGCGAAACGCCGACCGAGAACTGCAAAGACAACAGAGGAATATCTATTCGAGGAGTATTTAAAGAATACAGCGTCTTTCTCATCTGTGGAGGCAATGTTGGAATTCATTGAACTCAAATAAGCAATTGAATGCTCAAGATTGGAACACCAGTCAAGAAATAGCATGCAAGAGCGATTCTTCGCAACCATCACCAAACATGGTCTCCAGGTTAGACGAGAAATTGAAGGCGATGGGAACTGCATGTTCGCAGCTCTCGTCGACCAGTTGGAACGCGTCGGCATAAACGATTTTAACCCGAGAACGCTAAGACTAAACATCGTCGAGTTTTTACGACGCAACCCAAGGATGTCAGATGGCATCGAATATTCTCGTTTGTGAGTGGTGACAACAGTTTGGAGGAGTACCTGAGTCGAATGAGCCGCCAATGTACATGGGGAGACCACTTAGTTCTGCGCACTGCTTCAGAGATGTTGAAAATGCAAATTGTTGTAATTCCGAGCGTATCTGATCGTCCTGTTACCATCCACCCTTCTGCTGAAACCACTCAGTGCCCAAGACTCCTACTAGGACACCTCTTTGAACTACATTACACGAGCCTTGAAGAAGCCCAGCATCAGGCAGACAGTCCCAGTATCGGTGCTGCACACTTGGACCCAAATGATGCATTTACAAACGAAAGTGTTATTGAGAGTACCGAGAATACCTCAGATAATGTGCGTGGTTCCGTAGACTTGCAGTCATAAACAGTGTCGATGGGAAAACCCCATGAAGGACTCGATGACCCATCAGATACTTTACCTCTGGATGCTGAATGGCCTTTGGATGATGATGAAATAAGACAGGCTGTAAGAGCGGAAAGGGGTGAAAATTTAACGGAATGGGATGCTGTCCCAGAAAATCACTGGCTCTTTGGCATAACGGGTGCGAGCGTGCTGTGGGCCAGAGATGCACAGACGAGAGGAATCACACTGGAAAAGGTCAATGGGCATTACGTTTTGAATGAAGAACTCATGGACGATTTTGACGCATTCCAGGGGAAAATGACAGCAGAGGATTCTAGAAAACGCTTCAAAGACAAGCTTCTTAACATTTGGCTTGCCAAATTTCGACCTTCAACGGCTTTTCCGGAAGACGGTGATTTTTTTCTAATGAACTCAACATCAGCTAGAGAATTTGATGAGTTGAAGTGCTCCTATCTCATATAGTTAATAACAACCGTAACATGTGTAGCTTCACTTTACTTTACCATGAACAAAGGTCTAGTTTTGTTTAGAAAATAGTCAACTAAACATATAATTAAACATGACATGAACCATGATTATACACTTTATGATAATTTTGATGAGAATCTTTAATTTCGTTCAAAGGCTATCATTCCAGAGATTTTTCTGAGGAAAATATATCTTAGTCAGTAATTGTACTACACGTATCTGTATCTATTAGAAAATAAATAGTAAGTGATCTTAATGTTTTTATACTTGGTTTTCTTGCTTTTTAATGTATTTGTACGGATTCATTTTACGTCAGTCATAGCACCAAAAGAGGCGAATTATGCATTTCTAGACACTTTAGGCAATAGCTTTGTTCGAAAAAGACTAATAAGGGTCTAATTTGTTAGCCAACTCCTTGAGACACAAAATGATGTCGTGCCTTTTCCACAAGCTAGCTTGCCAAATCAAAGTGCAATTAGACCTTAATTACTTATTTCTGTCCAAAGTTAGGCCTCTTTTTGTCTAAAAGGTTTAGAAATGCAAAACCTGCCTCATTTGGTGATATTAGTGGTAATGGGTGTCCCCACGACTCGATCATCTGACTAGTCACGGGTAGTTGGACCTAAGATCTTCGGATCTCCATGCCAATTGTCAACTGAGATATCCTTCATCTACGATTGTTTTATCCTTACTAATATCTGTCACAATAACCTATATCTAAAGATGATGAGCAAATGTCGATAAACATGAATAAGCAGGGACAAGTCCTGATGCAGGGCGGTCAAACAATCTTTGGAGGACACCATGTACTTTTTCTACACTGAAAAAATCAACATGAAAATCATACAGCCGACGCAGAGGCATGTAAAATGCCTGTGCCGTCATTTTACGACCCGCATTCATTAAACACCAAAATACCAATGGCTACAATCAAATTGTTGCTCTTTTTGTGCCTAATATCTTCAGGATGTTCAGGAAGTCAGCTGAATGGACCATGGGAGATATTTGCGTCCTTGCGGATAAGAAGACGAACGATCATCCTGCCTTACTTTTTGGTATGTACGTTGAGCATGACTAGAGCGAGGTTTCTTTCGAAAACCGGCTCGTTCTGATTCTCAATATGGTCACCAGGGCGGCGTGCTTGAAATCGGTTTCCGTCAATTTCGAGGAGAACCGTTCGTCCAATTAAATTCATTTTTGGTATGTTCGTTGGGAGTGACTAGCGGAAGGTTCCTTTCGAAAACCGGCTCGTTCTGATTCTCAATATGGTCACTAGGGCAACGTGCTTGAAATCGGTTTCCGTCAATTTCGAGGAGAACGGCTTGGAGGATGGAATCAATTTTTAGTGGGTGTAGGCCTAATGCAGTTTTGTAAGGGGAAGGTTCCTTTCGCAAATCAGCACGATTCGAAATTCAATATGGCCGCCACGCTCACATCCTCAAAATAGGTTTCCACAATTTTAATTTCCATATGCAAACTAGCCACTCCACTAAGCCAACTTCACCATTATCTCACCTTCAACCTTAATAGGCTGGGGGGTTATGCTCGCTTTGCGATGCTATTTCTGACTGTGTGCCCCCTCGATGCACTCTGTTTGCCGGCTGCTGCCATCAAATGCTCGGGATTCCTCGTCTCATGCCGAGAAAAGGCGCTGTGTTGAATGTTAGCAGATCCATTGCCGTTAAAACTATATTTCTTGCCTGCCTTCAATACCCACGTGCATACAGCGCGTAGGCCGAAGATGCTGTCAGACATGCTGATTGGTCGTTGTAGCGTGGGAATTGTAAGCAACTCACTGATTGGTTCAAAGTTTAAAGCGGGAGAACTTGGAGTGACGTCATGATTTTCCTCCCATCAGCTACGATGGTTTACGCTATTACGATACGTTCTCATTCATGAAAAGATGAATGAAAAACGACCCTCCAATCGAAGCGCAGCGCGGGAGAACAAGCCGTCGCATAATTTACATATATTGGTTTTCTGATTTTCTGATGCGGGCTTGTTCTCCCGCGCTGAGCTTCGATTGGAGGGTCGTTTTTCATTCATCTTTTCATGAATGAGAAATGGCGAGTCGGCGTGAATATAATGGGGGATTTTTTAGCCGTGCGTCAATATATGAAGACGAGGGTCAAATTATCAAAATATTGGTGCGTCAACTTGATTCCAGCACTCAAATCCTGTCCATCAAATGGCAAGTCTGTGCGTATTTGACCCGAGAGCTCGGGTTACCGAAAACCCTGCTTTGGAATTCATCCTGGTTAAGAAACATTGTATAGTATATAGGTCAAACCAAAGTCGGTATGACATGTGATGTAGATTAGGGGCACATTTTTCGACTGCATTAACCATGCATGTGACAATTTTTGCCTTTTACAACAGGCATGAGGCTGTCCTTTATAAATTATTTATAAATTATGACAATTTGCAATTGGCATATCTGTGCATTTTCTAAAGTGGAACTATCTTCCTCCGCGATTTCATCAGGAACTTCAAGTTGAATATCTTTATCTTCAACTGCATTTGTGTTGGGTGTGGTTGTCAGATGTTTAGTTTGCGAATTCTTGGGCAGGCGAACTCTGGGGCCAATTGGTGGAAATATTGAAACCATTTCCACCAATTGGCCCCAAACTACCAACTTGGCAAAACCAGTGTTGTCGGCGATTAGTACATCTCTTGTCCGCACAAGGTTATTGTAGATTTCCTTCAATGATTCATCAGATAGGAACTTCACAACCTTGGCAGTAATGGTGACCTTAAAAGAAAAATGTAAATATTTGATTTGTTTCACTAATGATGGTGATGAAGGACTATTTACTATTTTCATTCTTTCATGCTAGGGTTTGTTTTAATCAGGAATTTGCCAAATAGGCTATTTTGGATCATCTGGCAGACCATACCTAGGATAATTTTTGAGTATGAATTGATAGCTCTTATGTAATGATCTTCATTGCCATGTTTCTTTGGCTTCCTTTGAGAGTGACCATGATATTCCAGCAAACAGTGAACTGTTTTCTTAGATTAGTTCCTCAGCGTTGGAGCTGCCAGCTGGATGAAATATGATTGAACTTATCATCCATGTTATGTAAATATTACAGAAGGCAACGGAAAATATCCCTACCCATGTAAAAAAGTATCACCAACTTTCGTAATAAAATGACGAACTTTATCACCAACTTTGATAATAATATGACGAAATTTGGTCATTTTATCATCACATTTGGTAATTCAATCATCAACTTCATTACCAAGTTGATGATAATTATGAACTGTATCACCAAGTTGATTATTATTTTCATTATACTGTATCACCAACTTTCATGATTATCACGAAGCTGGTGATTGTCTTCGTAATACTCCATTATCAACTTTCATGATTAATCACCAAGTTGGTGATAAATGACAAAGTTTGGTGATAAAATCACCAAAGTTCATAATAAAGAGTAATTATTTGCCCATATTTGGTAATAAATCACCAACTTTGGTGATTTTATTACAATGTTTGGTGATTAAATTACAATATTTATTACCATGCTTGGTAGTTATATTACCAACATATTGATTATATTACCAACTTTGGTAATTTTATCACCATATGTGATGACAAATTCACCACTGTGGGCCGGGTAGAGGTTTGTGTTTATTGGCACATAACATTCAGCTGTCCTTGGGATGCAGTGATCATGAGAAAGTAGTAAAAACAGTGAGTCAATATGTTTCATCATCAACAAGATTTATTAAAACGTGAAAACTTAAAAATCCAAACATGTTAAACATTATGAATGGTCCAGGGACCTAAACGTGGACGTAAAACTACCAGAAAACCTTGTCATTAGCAAATAATTGCAATAATCCAAACATGTTTAAAACAAACAATATGAATGGTCCAGGGACCGAAACGTGGGAGTTAAAACTACCAGAAAACCTTGTCATTAGCAAATAATGACAATAATCCAAACATGTTAACAAACAATATGAATGGTCCAGGGAACTTTAAAATGTGGACGTTAAAAAACTATCGGAGGAAGTGATGTCAGAAACGAACATCGAAATGGCCACTGTACCTTCATTCTACTATCGTGGCTGATTTGTATGAAATCAGAATAATCTGACCACAACGCCTTGGTGAGGTTGTAGCAATGCGGTAACTAGAGATGGGACATGTGAAATGTTAATGAAGGCCAAATACTGTGCTGGTCAGAAGTAACGTTACAACATCCTCATAAACACATGATATATCTCCACTTCTACTGAAAAGTCAGCTACAGTGCACTATAGACTGGTTTTAGTTTAGACGTATTCAAGGAAGCGTATTGACCCCTCATTCTTCCTGGGTTTCGGGTTCCTGGTCAGCTCCTGAAAAATTTAAGTTCATGGTAAGTTGACGTTTTAGCTCTGTTCTCACCCAGTACGATCTGCGATCGAATTGCCAAGATCGTACTCCATAATGACGGTGTATTAAGCTTTCATCACCCTTTGTCCATCAATCTGGCAGACGAGACAAAAAACTTCAACAAATTCATTCAAATGAGGAACTTAATTACCGGTAGGCGGCAGTTGTTAGCGGCCCCACATACAATAGACTTCCAGCCCATGTCAATTTCATTCACAAAAAGGTTTTGTATTGTATTGGACCGCTAACTACATATAGTACTGCCGCCTTTTGGCAATCAAGTCTCTCAGCGAGCCAAAATCATGGAAAGGGCACCAGAGGCCAGCTTTTATAAGAAAAAATGGCCACGGGCCATTGTCCTCACCGTAACAATATTTAGTATACAATTAATTCATGCTAGTTACAGAAAGTGCTACTGCTACAGTAGCCAAATGGAAGTTTTATGCCAACTGCTTTGACTTTGAAAAATAGGCAAAAAACAAACATGTGCAAATGTAGCAGGTTCATAGCTTAAGCTAATAAGGAACGTGCCAAAGTTACACTCTAACAGCCATTTGACCTCTGTAACCTTGAGATGGTCAAATCCAACAATCAAAAGTCATGTGATGTATCCTTGCTAGTGGTCCCTGCCACGAAAATTTTATTGAAAACAAGTTTAGGCCGCGGCACCTTGAAACCAGGTCGCAAAGATGAGGAAAACGTAACAAAACATTAGTAACCGTCAAGAAAATCTTGTTCCATGGTGTGGCGACTGTAGCAATCCTGTTCCACGTCGCCGCATTGGTAACAACATCATGTTCCATTTAAATTTGCTATATGCAAAATGCAGTAAGGATTATCACATGTTTGGCTCACCGTTGGGGGAGTCTATACGATGGCCCTGTGTCCGCCGTCGTCGTCGTCCGTATCCTGTGTGGCACGTTTCTTAACCGCTTGTGCTATGAACTTGAAACTTTGTACACATTATGACCTAGGTCACATGACCTCTGACAGCCAATTTCGGTCCGGTCTGATTCTTCACCTGGCCACCAGAGGGCTAAAACCAAAAACTTTAAAAATGCGATAACTCGTTTATTACTGATTTGTTTTTGCTAAAACTTTTATGGTGTGTACCCCTAGCAAGGATACATCACATATCATATGGGTTTTTGATTTGACCTACTTGTCAAGGTCACAGAGGTCAAACTCTGAAATTTCACCGATAGTGGCACGTTTTGTCTTTATTCGTCCTATAGTCTTTAAATTTGGTATGTAGACACCTGTTACGTAGCTCTACATGTTGACAAAAAATCAGGTCGATGTGGCGTACTTTTCAAGGTCACAGAGGTCAAATCACGTTTCTTTTAACAACTAAAGCTATGAACTTTAAACTTGGTACACATGACCCCCTAGGTCAGATGACCTATGACACTGATTTTCTGATCTGATTCTTAACTTGGCCACCAGGGGGCCAAAACCAAAAATTTGAATAGTGCCATATCTCGCTTATTACTGATTAGTTTTTGGTAAAAATTTTATGGTAGATACTCTTAGCAAGGATACATCACATATGATACATATGACGTACTTGTCAAGGTCACAGAGGTCAAATGGCGTAAATTGGCCATTTGAGCGTAACTGTGGAACGTTTGTTAACCCCCAAGGCTATGAACTTGAGACTTTGTACAAAGGACCCCCTAGGTCAGCTGACCCTGAATTTCAGTCCGGTCTGATTCTCGACTTGGTCACCAGGGGGCCCAAAGTGAAAACCTAGAAAGTGTGATATCTCTCTTATTAGTGATTCGTTTTCAATAACATTTTTATGGTAGGTTCTCCGAGCAAGGATACATCACATATCAAATGAGTTTTTGATCTGACCTGCTTTTCAAGGTCACACAGGTCAAATGGCGTAAATTGGTCGTTTGATTGTAACTATGGCACGTTTCTTAACCACTAAAGCTATGAACTTGAAATTTGGTACACATGACTCCCTACGTCATGTTACCTCGGGCACCGAATTTCGATCTGATCTGGTACTCAACTTGGCCACCAGGAGGCCAACACTAAAATAGGTAAAAAGTGCAATATCTCGTTTATTAGTGACTTGTTTTCTGATGATATTCTTATGGTACTTATTCCAAGCAACGATACATCACATGTCATACCGACTTTGGTTTTACCTAAACACCTCAACAAAAGTAAGTCCCCCCCCCCTAAACAATTGATCATAACTTCAGTGGTCAGTGCTAAGGTACACACCATGTTTATGCCAAGGGACTTGAAATCGTTTCGGACCAGTTCACATGTGTCAGTTTCAGACCAATTGAAAAAGACGCTCATTGACCATGGTATTCATCGGTATAAGACCAGGAGATCAAAGAGGGCAGGAATTCGTCTAAGTGGATTACGACCACGAGCCATTCAATCGAAAACAAATCCAGCTAACCTTATCCAAGTTCCAATAATGCCAGAAAGGAAATGTGTCCAGGCAAAGGTAATTCTTTTGAATGCCAGATCAGTACGTAACAAAGCCATTCAAATCAGTGAGCATATCATTGAGCAAGGTGCTGATCTTGCATTTTTCTCTGAGACTTGGCTTCAGGAGCAATTAGACAATTCAATCACTAAGCAGCTGACCCCAGAAGGTTTCTCGTTTATCAATAGCCCACGAATCAAAGGGAGAGGTGGTGGTTTAGGACTCTGTTACCGTGACAGTCTGAAAGTGACACAGAGGAAGTTACCGACACCATTCGTGACGTTTGAATGCTCAAAATCATTGATTCGATCGGACCCTACACCACTGCTTTGTGTCGTGATCTATCGTCCTCCGTCTCGTAAACACACGGTCAACAACTTCCTTGATGAATTTGAGCAGTTGGTGACTGAGATATCTGTGGCCAAGGAACGGCTATTGATCCTCGGGGACTTTAATATACATGTAGACAAGGACCTTCCCGAGGTGAGACGGTTTAAGGATATTCTTCACTCTCACAATCTTTCACAACTTGTGACGTCGCCAACCCATAAGCATGGGCACACCCTAGACCTGGTGATAGTCAGGGATGAGGACAGAATTGTGAATGATGTCACGGTTTGCAATCACGAGTTGTCAGACCACTTCACCATTGGAATGGTGCTTAGTCTCTCCAAGGTCAATGTCGAACTTGTGAAGTCTTATCGCAAATACCGATCCGTCAGTCCAAAAGAATTGGGAAGTGAGATCTGTGCAGAATTTGCCAAGTGTAAACCAAGGAATTCAGTGAATGAAACGGCAGAAACGTTAAACAACGCAATTGTGTCAACTCTTGATCGAAAGGCACCCCTTAAAACGCAACGTATAACAGCAAGACCCAATAATCCTTGTTTCAGTGAGAACATCGCCATAGCACGGAATCTTCGGAGGCAGCTAGAGAGAAAATGGTTTTCATCCAAACTCGAGATTCACAGACAAATGTTTGTGGCACAACGGGAGTGTGTCGTCAATCTTATTCGAAATGCAAAGAAGGACTATTACGAGGAACGACTTAGCACAGGAAACCTCAAGGAGACATTCAATGTGATTAAAGAGCTCACTAATGATAGTGACTGTCACCTTCCATTGGGCGACCCATCTGTTGTGGCAAACGATTTTGCAACCTTCTTTAGTGAAAAGATCATCAAGATCCGTACGAACCTTGACAATGTGGTGCCAACACATGCACCTTCAGAGATTTCTGAACAAGCTTTCTCAGGAATTCCACTTGACTGTTTCACTCCAGCTACTGAAGACGAAATGAAAAAGATCATTTTGTCCATGGCTACTAAGTCATGCGAAATAGATCCTATCCCCACATGGCTCCTAAAAAAGACCATTGGGGACCTTCTTCCGATTTTAACACTTGTAGTCAATGAATCAATGTCAAGTGGGACTTTCCCAGAATGTTACAAAAAGGCTCGTGTGCGCCCGCTTCTGAAGAAACCCTCTCTAGACCCTGAGGTATCGTCAAATTACCGTCCAGTATCAAACCTTCCTTTCATGTCAAAAGTTGTTGAGAAGGTTGTGTCAAAGAGGCTGTCAGATCACTTTGACACAAACAGGTTGTTTGATCCAATGCAGTCAGCATATCGAGCTAAGCATAGCACAGAAACTGCCTTGCTTAAAGTTCACAACGATATTGTCCATGCCATGGATTCTAACAAAGCTGTTCTGTTTGTGGCACTGGATCTGTCTGCTGCTTTTGACACACTGGACCACCCAATTCTCCTCAAACGTCTTGAGAATAGATTCGGGGTTACCGGATCAGCATTGCAGTGGTTCAAATCTTATCTCACGGGGAGGTCACAAGAGGTGACGGTGAAAGACGCTGTATCAGATAAGGTTCCCTTACTTTTTGGAGTTCCCCAGGGTTCTGTACTGGGCCCTCTCTTGTTCACTGCATACAACAGTCCTCTTGGCGACATTATCCGATCATTCCTCCTGCCATATATACTGTTTGCTGATGACAGTGGTCTCTACATTATCTTTGATCCAACTAACCCAACCGTGGTGCAAACACTATGTGTTGAGTCAATTAAGGAATGGATGGTGAGAAACAAACTGAAATTGAATGACAGTAAGACCGAATTTTTCCTTGCATGTGTAAAGAACCTACAGAAGAATGTGTCTGATCTGAAATTGAAAATTGGCGATACTGAAATTGAGCTGAGTGATACCATCAAGATTCTTGGTGTAACATTTGACAGAGAAATGTCCATGAAAACGCATGTTAACAATGTATGCCGTGCGGCAAATTTCCATCTCTATCGTATAAGCAAGATAAGATCTTTGCTCAGTAAATCAGCAGCAACAAGTGCAGTGCGGACCTTAGTTGTCTCGCGGTTGGACTACGCAAATAGTCTGCTATATAACATCTCTGAGGCCAATGTGCGTAAGCTTCAACTGGTTCAAAACTCGGCAGCTCGTCTCGTCACTAGGGTGTCCAGAGGGGATCATATCACTCCGGTTCTGTGCGCACTCCACTGGCTTCCTTTGAAAGCAAGGCTCGAGTACAAGGTTAATCTAATGGTCTACAAATGTCTACATGATTACGCACCAAAATATCTCGCAGACTGCTTGGAAGTTTACAAACCCTCACGCTCCCTGCGGTCAAGTACAATGGGTCTGTGTAAGGAAATCCGCACAAACCGGGTGATAGGCTCCTCTGCATTCGCAGTGGCGGGACCAAAGCTATGGAATGAGCTTCCAAATAGTGTTCGTGGCCAGAGTACCCTGGGTCGTTTTAAAACTGCACTAAAAACTCATATTTTTAAGAAATTCTTTTGAATCCTTTGCACGTTTTTTTTTTTTTTTAGTAATGACTTTTATTCTATCATGTATTAATGTTATGTTTTATTATAAATTGTAAAGCGCTTAGAAGTTTTAACAACGTTAAGCGCTATAAAAATGTTTTTAATAATAATAATAATAACTTCTAAAGTATCAATGACAATGCAATGAAAATTGCAGGACATCATGATACTATACTTTGACATAACAGGTGAAATTTACGCAATACCTATTGTTATGCATGAATGAGCCTCAATTGAATGAAAAGAGTGCAATTTCAAAAATAACAAGATTGGCCCAAGAAGGTTTCAACACTGAAATCGGCTGGCAATGTTAGCCGTGCTTTCAGTTTTGTTTTGACATGTACTGAAGATGCCACAAATGTCAGAGCAAGACAGGGCTATAGCCATTGGTCTCCTTCAGGCCAATACACCTGTGAAGGAAGTTGCCCGGAGAATGGCAGTATGTCCGAAAGCCATAAGGAAACTGCAAGACAAATTCAACCAGACTGCTTCGGTGAAAGACCTACCCAGGACTGGCAGACCAAAAATCACAACCCAAGGAATCGATCGCCAGATCAGGATGTCGGCCCTCAGGAACCGATCGGTGACAGCTACTGCGACCCGGGACCAGATGTTTCTCGCCAATCGACAAGGGATCAGCTGCCAGACCGTCCGAAGGCGACTCCACACTGCTGGCCTTCGTGCCCGACGTCTCGTCAAAAAAGCGATGTTGCTTCTGCGTCACAAGCAAGCCCGTCTTGCATTGGCCCGACGGCATGAGAGATGGACCAGAGCGCAGTGGGCCTTGGTGATGTTTAGCGATGAAGTGAGAGCCTGCCTTCGTCACATTGATGGAAGGTTACGGGTGTGGCGTCGCAGAGGAGAGCAACATCCTGAGTGTTGTGTTCAACCAGTCACAGCATTCGGAGGAGGTAGCATGATGGTATGGGCTGGGATCAGTGAGAGGCAGAGGACAGATCTTGTCCAAATCCAAGGAATTCTGAATGCCAATGAGTACCTTCGACAGGTCATTGTTCCTCACGTGATTCCATTCGCTGCAACTGTCGGGAACAACTTTACGTTCATGGATGATAATGCGCGGCCACACCGGGCCCGAGTTGTTGACCAGTTTTTAAACCAGAGGAACATTGAGAGGGTGGTTTGGCCAGCGAATTCCCCGGATCTGAATCCGATTGAACACCTTTGGGACCAACTCAAGAGGAGAGTTTATCGGAGGATCACAGAACAATCAAACTTGAATGATTTGGCAGCATACCTGCAACAGGAGTGGATTAACATCCCACAGCAAAGGATACGGCGTTTGATCCACAGCATGCGCAACAGGTGCCTACAAGTCATAAGAAGCAACGGTGGATACACCAGCTACTGAAAATGTTTAACAGTAGCCGAAATTGATCTGTAATTCGACAAGAATAAATTTTGAAAGAGATACAAGGTTTTGTTATTTTTGAAATGGCACTCTTTTCCTTCAATTGAGGCTCATTCATGCGTAACAATAGGTATTGCGCTGTAACTTTAACCCTTTGTGTCAAAGTATAGTATCATGATGTCCTGCAATTTTCATTGCATTGTCATCGATAATTTAGAAGTTATGATCAATTGTTTAGAGGGGGACTTACTTTTGTTGAGGTGTTTATATACTATACATGTACAATGTTTCTTAACCTGGATGAATTCCAAAGCACCAAATATCTATACGGTAAGCACAATGGCCCCTGGCCGTTTCATTATGTTTTCCCTTGATGAACTGTGAGAGTGAACAGGACACTAATAATCAACAGAATCATTGGCTAATGCCAATGGATTTAAATATCACAACTCACCCTTGTCCTTCATGAAAGCAGCATCTTCACTTTCAGATGTTTCTAAATCATTTTCTGATGGTGTCGGAGTAGTGGGTGGATTTTTAGCAGTACGAGATGGTTTTGGGGTGTTTTGTTGGCTTATGTTGTTGAACTTCACTGTGAAATAACGAGTTTTGGCTTCACTCCCTCCGCTTTTCAGCTATTTCTGAAGAAAAAAACCCAAACAAGCAATTAACTTAACAATGAAAATACATTCACACTGATTCCCCTCTGGAGGACACCTGAACATCAGGGTCCTGTTGCACAATCAGCTTAAGTCACAACGACAAGTTATCCAGAATAATGGTGGCTTAAATCACCCTGATGTAAGATGAGGTGTAAGTTGACGATGAAATTCAAGATAACTGCTACTTGTGTTAGCATGCTACTAGTTTTTCATGGACCACGCAAAATGCTATTCAACTCTAACGTTAGCAAATCTTTTCAGCCTGCATTAGCGCTAAGGTTGGCAAATGCAAAATTTTGCAACTAGACCCTGAGCCAGAGCATTCACAAGATTTCCAACTTTAAACAACAAAGGACGTCACCATGTTGAAACAACGTGTCATTGCAAAGACATTCATTTTAAGCAGTCAGTCGGCAGTTACTTCATTTCAAATTTTCTCAACTCAAGTCACATTTTTTATAACTCAGATAATAAATACTTGCCTTTTATAGCAGCAATCTTTGTTGGGTCTGCTTTCTCTTTCTTGGTAGAAGAAATGGATCCCTTCTTACCACTCATGGAGTGGCTGGAAAGGTACGCTTTCCCGAAGACCGCTTCGAGCAAGTCACCTACACATTTTGACATACTTGCCTCGTTACATTGCAGGGCATCCCACGCCTCTCTCTTAGTTTTTAGATCTGCTGATTTTGTGGGGAGAGTCTGAAGAGAGATGTGATAATGCTTAATATCAGTTCAGTATATCACAGTATACTGTGTGATTTACAGTTGTACAGAATGTACTGCAAGTGCTTACACTTACAGTCTGGAAATTAGAATGGCATGTACATCAGCAAGGTGAGGTCCTTCTTTAAAGGAAAAAGCATCAGTCAGATTACATGGTTTCTAGATTGTATGTAGAACTAAAAATTTAGAATAGCAGGTAGGAAATGCAGGAGCAAAGCAATTACTTCAGATATGGGAGAGACACAACAATAAAACTGTTTCTTCTATTGTCAGCTAAGCATTATACACTCCAACTGGCAACTAGCAGGAAAATCTGGCTGTGTAGGATACAGACATTAACAGAGAACATAGAGGAAGAAGTCCATTGTCTGACGCAAACTTCAAAAGTTAGCTGATTTCCCAAAACCAGAGGAACAGGCTTGCCAACCTAATCCCCAGTGTTTCTAGAAAAGGCCAGTCCTCTGTGCTCACCCTAACAAAATTTAGTATACTATGAATATTTCGCGGTGATGAATTCATCCTGGACTTGGTTGAGAAACATGTCATCCAGAACATCAATCAATCATTTAATTTGATGTTCTACTACATGTAAACACAGTTGCTGCACTTACCAAGTAATCCCTATTTTTGACGTGGCAATGCTATGAGATGCGACCAGCTTAATTGGCTTGTGTGACCGTTGTGAAGGCTCAAAAGTCTTCGCTTGATCTCTTAAACCGTGTGAGGTGTTGGAACTGACGTCAAGACGCAGTGGTTGACGTGATGCTGGGCCCCATTTATGACGTCATGGCTTTGAGACGGACATGACGTCATGCTCCTAGGGAGCATGGCGGCAAAGTTGCGCGGAATGGCGGGGAGGCGCGCCATGTGATTTATGCCAGGGGTGGTGTGAACGGTTTCGCAGGAGTTGCTCATCAGACACTTATAAAGGCGATATTGATCAAGATGGGTTGGCCCTGCAGAGGCGGGCCGTGGACTGTTGATAGAAAAATGTTCCTATCCTAGATGTGCGGCTGTGGGGAGTAAAAGGCCGCATATCCAGTTGACCTGTAAGTATTTTACACGTCGGACAGTCTGGGACCGGAATGGTCCCGATGTTAGTTCCAGGGGTCAATAGCTTGACGGATAGCCTGTCCTGAGTGGATAGGATGTGACATGGAGTGTGTCGGGATACGGTTTAAGTAATGCTGCCCCTGTCTTTGGAGTAAGACTGGGGGAACCCTGTAGAGTACACATAGGGAAAAGTTGTTAAAAGACGTGGCAATGTAACCAAGTAATCCCTGTCATCATTCTCACCCTTGGCTGCTGCCTGCTCAGCAGCAGGGAGAGGAGCAGAAGCTGGTGCTGGAGTAGGACCTGGAGTAAGAGCAGGAGCTGTAGTAGGAGGTGGAGCTTGAGTAGGAGCTGTAGTAGGAGCTGGTGGGGTTGACAATGGCATATTGGCTGGAGTCAGCACTGGAGGAGGTGGTGTGACTTTGATGGCAGCTGTTTGTGTTCTACCTCGGTTGGCTGTCACCAGAACCACATGCAACGGCAGGCATCAGGTGATGGCTTAGATTCGTCTCCAGTTGACTGACAGATGGGTGGACTCGTTCGGGACCAGTCTTTCATTCAATCCTTACTGAGACTGGTACATCACAGCATTTCTTTAATCATGAACCAGCCAATTCATGGTCTGGGCTCTTGACCCCACTCCTGCTGTTGTATACTGCTCACACTGAGGCCAGCAAAGCAGGCAAGTTGCCAAAAATGCTGCTCACTGATTGGTTGTTGGATTTCCTGGAACATGTAGAACCTAGTGGCAAGTGAATACCAAAGCGCTTGCTATTGACAATGGATACAGAGTGGATGGCTGTCGTTGTGTGCAAATCAACAAGGCCAGCTCGAGCCTCTTGCTAGTGTGGCGGAGGGTCAAAGTTACCTGGAGTAACAGATGGGCCTTTTGTATAAATGATTATCGAATGATGGGCATGGTTTGGATGTTGTAGGGAGGAGGGCATTAAAATCGTAAATTCATTGGCTTAAGGGGTGTGAATGGTTCTGATAGTCAGTCGTGGATGGGTGTGGCTGGGTTACTAGTATACTAGTATTGAGAGAAAGAGGTGGAGAAAATATTGTTTGTTGATTTTTAATCTATGAGAAATGAAAATTACAAAATGCTACGTCTTTTACAAGGAAATGCACCTTTGATTATACAAACAAAGAGTATATAGGCTAGCATGTTTAATAAAACGTAAAGAAAGCTGTGCAAACTGATGGTCTTAGTCAGAATACTATTATTCGTTATCAGTGCGTCAGCTGATTAGATTAAACCAAATTACGACAAATTACATACAGAAAGAGCACCATGAAAAAAGCGCTAAACTTAAGATACAACTAGAATTGGCTTGTCAGCTAATTTGAAGCCCGCCCGGCCAGGGTGTTAGCGTATCTGGCCCGATTTGAAAACAGGGATTTGAGGCGTTATTCTATTATCCATCCATATATTTAAGTTCGATTATTTCCAAGTTGTTGTTGAAGGTGTTTATAGTTGAGGGCATTGACGAAATATGTGCAATTGTGAGGGAGGTGAATGGGCTTGGGTACACTCCTAAGCAGTGCCAGAAATAGATGTCTAGAAGTTACTACTCTACTATTTGGAATGAGATAAGACTGGCGTTTGAATGTCGCCACTGCACCGCCACTGGAGTGTAGGGCTTGGGGTGAGAAGCTAGGATAATTCAGGAATTCAGGGTCGTGTCATTGTAGTCAATATGAATAAAATTGAAAGAGATAAGATACGAAAGATGAAAATGTTTATTAAAAACATTATTTCTAATGAACTTAATTAACTGAATAATACAATTAAACAATGCTGTTGTATTCACTAATCAATTCAATGAAATATAGTCTCATTGTGACCGCACTTAACCTCAGCAACAAAAATACAAAATACAATAATTATTATACAATGCTGTTGTATTCACTGATACATCATACAACGAAAGTCTCATCATAACCCCAGTCAACATCAGTAACAAAGTTCTTATAAAAGATATCAAGTGATGCGAATGCCACACATTTGAGAACAAATTACAATGTTGTACTAGTATTCACTGATACATCATACAACGAAAGTCTCATCATAACCCCAGTCAACATCAGTAACAAAGTTCTTATAAAAGATATCAAGTGAAACGAATGCCACACATTTGAGAACAAATTACAATGCTGTATTCACTGATACATCATACTACCAAAGTCTCATCATAACCCCAGTCAACATCAGTAACAAAGTTCTTATAAAAGATATCAAGTGAAACGAATGCCACACATTTGAGAACAAATTACAATGCTGTATTCACTGATACATCATACTACCAAAGTCTCATCATAACCCCAGTCAACATCAGTAACAAAGTTCTTATAAAAGATATCAAGTGAAACGAATGCCACACATTTGATAACAATTCTTGGGTTTTGAAAGTGTTGGGGAAAGTGTTATAGTACCTGTTGAGCGATGAACACCTGTGTCTGGTAAATACCCTTTCAGACCAGCATTACACAGAGTAACATTGGTAAGAAGGGGTGTTTTACCAAATACAAGCATTCCCCAACACTTTCAAAGTCCAAGGCTTGACCTCGCCCACTGGCAGAGTTGTACCGAGTCAGAAGTCTGTAAAATCATACATGTCCAACAAAACATCGTTAGACAGCCTCAGTTAGGCTTACACACCATGGGCAGAGTTGTACAGAATTAGAATAACTAAAGAAGTCGTTAAAATCAAACAT